>NC_136268.1:4043730-4131230 GCF_964187855.1 Myxine glutinosa | reverse complement strand
ACAAACTCAAAACCGCAACTATATATATATATATATATATATATATATATATATATGTTATATATATATATATATATATATATATATATATATATATATATATATATATATATATATATATATATAAACAGTGGAACCTTGACTTACGAGTTTAATTCGTTCTGTGACCGAGCTCGTAACTCAATTTGCTCGTTTCTCAAATTAAATTTCCCCATTAAAATGCATTGAAATGCTATTAATCCGTTCCAGCCCGCCAAAAACCACACCAATTTTTTTTTAAATATGCAGTATATATAAAAATATCTCGCGCTTTATATTTCACCTGTATGCAGCATACAAGTTGGCAGGATGGCCTGGACTGGAGGTACGCACACTTGACTCTAAACTGTCCAGCCTGGGTTTGAATCCTGACCCAGCTATAACCTGTCATGTCGGTGTTTCACAGGCAGGGTGATTCATCAATGTGTGTACCGCTAAACTGGGCGCCCCGTTTGCGTCCCATTAGTTGTTGGATGTTAAGGATCTCACCGTGTCTTCCACAAAGAGAAGGCGAGCTATCGCCGGCACTCTGAACAAGTTGTGGCCTGGCATGCTCTTCTCCTCTGCCGTTATATACGTCCTCCTCGGCATCTTTTTCCAGAAGAGCCCTGTCTCGTCACAGTTGAAGATTTGCTGGGAATGTATCGTTCGGCTTCTATCAGTTCGGCAAAAGTTATAATAAAATCTTCAGCTGCCTTCACATCCGAGCTTGCTGCCTCACCAAGTCGACAACACGCACACCTCGCTCATGTTTTTCGACGATTGCGTGTTTTATATCCAAGCACATCATCCTCTTCTTCGTCTCAGTACTGCCCTTGGCACTCAATTACTTAGGACCCATGGTTAAAACTAAGAAATTTTCCAAAATAACCAAAATGCGAAAACAAAACAGCAGCGATATACGGCAGATATGCTTGCACGGCAAGATAACCACGTGACCGGAACCCACCTAGTGGTGGGTGGCGTAAGCTCCAAAATAACCAACATGCGAAAACAAAACAGCAGCGATATACGGCAGAAATGCTTGCACGGCAAAATAACCACGTGACCGGAACCCACCTGATGGCGGGTGGCGTAAGCTCCAAAATAACCAAAATGCGAAAACAAAACAGCAGCGATATACGGCAGATATGCTTGCACGGCAAGATAACCACGTGACCGGAACCCACCTGGTGGCGGGGTGGCGTAAGCTCGTAACTCGGATCTCGGCTCGCATCTCAAAGCAATAAACCGCCCGAGCGACGGCTCGTATCTCGGAAAACTCGTAAGTTGGTGCACTCGTAAGTCAAGGTTCCACTGTATATATATATATATATATATATATATATATATATATATATATATATATATATATATATATATATATATACATATATATATATATATATATATATATATATATATATATATATACAGTATATATATATATATATATATATATATATATATATATATATATACAGTATATATATATATATATATATATATATATATATATATATACAGTATATATATATATATATACAGTATATATATATATATTGTTGTGGATATGAGAATGTTTTTTTTATTTTATTGTTGTGGTAAAATGTTGTTGTAAAAGGTTGTTGTAAAATATCACCCCTCCTCCCTCCGTTGTGGTTGTATAAAAGGTCAAAGGGCGTTCCCGTAGTTAGTCCATAAAACATACATGCAGGACACGATATATCTTTTTTGACAGTTATATCCTTATTATGTGTATTAGCGTAAGGCTGTGTCTTCCATTAATTGAAATACTCCATTGCACCAGTGAAAGAGAATAGATCCCCTTTCCTTCCCATCCCCAAAAATCTCCATTTCATATTACATCCCCTCTCGTCATTGCCGAGCCTCGATTGCCCATATTACCTCCCCTCCAATAACCGCCATTGACCACGAGGCTCGAGTCGGGGAAGAAAGGCGTGTCTCCACCTCGTCATAGAGGGGAGGAGTGAGCCAGCCCCACTCGACCAACCATGAGCCAGGGGTTTGGCTAGAGAGGGCGGAGGAAGAGCGATCGGGGAGGTTCGAAAAGGTTGAGGGGCGGGTCCTATATAACCCAAAGCAGGGTGTGTCCAAAAAGAGATGCACTTTGAGCTGAGACAAGGAGGGTCACAAAGAGCTGGGTCATCAGAGCAAGGGCGCATGAGGAGATGGGAAGAGAGAAGGCTTGAGCCCAACAGAGGTGATGAGTGCACAGCACAAGAGGGTTGCCTGACGCGAGAGATCGTGCCTTGCCTGAGAGGAAATCCCATCATTACTGAGAGAGCGAGAGGGTCGTGGCGTCGACGCAACCACGTTGGTTCCAGCGGTTGTCGTGTTCGCTTTAAACCACGACGCGAGGTCGGAACGGAACCTCGACGGCTGAACGAGCCGAACCGGCTGCCTTTGCCAGCTGAACGGACCACCTGCTGTCATTCCCCGCGTGAGTCAGTGTCTTTGTTTGTTCTGTCCTGGGAATAAGTTAAGTCTGTATAACTATAAGCTAGTATTTGCACTGTGTCACCTGCGTCTTATGTGTTGTAAATAAACCTTGATTGCTCCGTTTTGCTTGTGTAAATAATAAACCCCATTACTCGTCTGTACGTCTTCTCGTTTTATTCCTTTTTCCTCTTTGCATTCGTCGCCTTTGTCTTTTCCCTATTGACTAGCTGTGGTGCGACCCGGCCAACGTTTGGGTGGAATCGGGTGAGTCGGGGATCCTGTTAGGTCGCGGTTAAATACCAAACCGCTCGGTAACTAACATCTTAAACCGCGATCTGTAACAATATATACAGTATATATATATATATATATATATATATATATATATATATATATATATATATATATATATATATATATATGTGTGTGTGTGTGTGTGTGTGTATTCTCCATAGGTGATTCTATCTGTGACTGTATGGCTGTCTGGGGGAGTGGCTACACCCGTTCTGGGCGGTGCTTCAAAAAATTTCAAAACTTCAACAAATCACCACCATTTTGTTCTATTCGTATAGCTTTGAGGCCTCTGTTGTTCAGCCCGCGGTGTCTTGCTCTCTCTCATTGTTTTATTTCAACTCTAATTCGATATCTCATTTCATTTTTCACAGTTGCTAACACGGTTTTAGACTCAGCTGCAAAAAACGGGAATAAAATTCAATGAAAGTTACCGTTTATAGAACAAAATGCATTTTCAAAGGCCTGTAACATAAAGTTTATTGAGACTCCCTCACGGCTTTATCTCGACTCTAATTCACCATCTGATTTCATTTCTATCGATGGTTTTAGACTCTGTTTCAGCAATAAATAACAATAATTTCAGCAATAATCAGCTCCCCCAAGAAATAAGTACGTATTCACGTACACACGGAAAATGCCGAGATATATTAAAATTTTGCGGTGGACTTTTCCATTGTCACAACGAAATGTTTAATTTAGACGTAGTCACAATAAAAAGTCAACAATGTGGGGAGAGGGGTGGAGCTTCGTTCATGTATCGCCACAGATGGGAAATTGCGACAAATATTTCTTCGTTCTTATTTTATAAGTTATCATCATCATTCATCATTATTATACGGAAGTAAAGGTAATCCTGTTTAAACTTCCATTCATTCCATCGATGTTTTTTTTTTTCACATGAGTTTTCAAGGCTGAATTGTGTTCACATCCAGAACTAATAAAGAAACTCTATTTCATGTGTGCATGGACATGTAATTCACATATGTAAAATAAATAAATAAACACAGACTGGAAATTGCCGAGAGATATTTTTTTGTTCTTATTTTATAAGCTAATTGCACATACACTTTAAAGAAGCTTATTTGAAATCTTTAATTTAAAAAATATCATTTGTATGCTGTAACGAAAAGAGTAACTTTTGTTTTCGCGAGACAGAAAGGTGTAATTTAATGTTCTTATTCACTGCCCAGAAGACTTTTTCCCCAGGGACTTTTCCATTTGAGCTGTATTCTTTATATAGTCGAAATGTTTCATTCATTAGACGTAGTCAAAATAAAAAGTTGCAATTAGGTACTCTGCACTTGGGGAGAGGGGCAGAGCATCGTTTACGTGTTGCCACTCGCGTTTGCAAATTCTATCTCCAAAATGAATAAAATAATGAGGGAACAGAACTAGACCGCAATGAATGTTAACACAGACTTGCACGGGATGCTGAGCAACAAAGACATTGGAAGGTAATGTGTGCTCAGCAAACATATTGTTACGGGTCGCGGACAAGATGTTACTTTGGGCCGAGCGGATGGTCAACCGCGACCGTTACAGGATCCCCGATTAGCCCGACTCCCCCAAACGTTGACCAAATCGCGCCACAGGTATTCAATTTGGAAACCTCTAAAGCGACCGAAAGAGAAGGAAGAGAGGAGGAAGACAGAGTACAGAGGAAGAACAGATTTATTATACACACACAAGCAAAAAGGAGCAATCAAGTTATTTACAAGCAATGGATGGAAGAAGCAGGTGACACAGGGAAATCATTAGCTTATACTATGCAGTTTACTTATAAACCCCAGGACAACATTCAAGACAGACGACGTTCACACTTACACGGGGGAAATTGCAGGCAGGTATGGCTTGAGGATGGATGGGTTGTTTTGGGAGGCAATGGAGGGTCCAGCGTGGATTGCTGCCTGGCGCGCCCTTTTCGTGGCCTGCGTCCCCTTAGCTGCAGCGCAGGCTGGTCGCACGATGGCTCGCAGGCTCGGTCACACCTGCTCGTTCAGGCGTCTTCCTTCTCCCCAGCAACAACGAGCGACAGCAAGCAAGAGGACGGGGTAAGAGCAAGAGGACGGGGTCAGAGCAAGAGGACGGAGTGCGTCCGGCGGCGGTTTATATTGGTTTCTCACCGAACCTTCGCGCACTTTCTCGGGGGTTCCCGCTCCGCCCTCTCTTAGCCAAACCCCTTGTTCTGGGTTGGATGAGCGGGGCCGACTTACTCCTCCCCCTATGACGAGGGGGGCGACCCGTCTTCTCTAGCCACTCCCCTTGTTCGTAATGGCCGCAAATGTCGAAAACCGGTCAGCAGCTGCAGGTAATGCGCCGTCACGTTGCACATCAGTTCAGTACTGCAATAAACGGTTGCTGTCAAAGCTCAAGTGGGGGAATCCCTGGCACTTGAGCTGCCATGGATCATCGGAGGGGCCTACGCTTATTTCGTTTGATGCAATGCAGAGTCAATCTAGTGGGAAACACATATTTAGCCTACATAGAATAAGGAAATAAGCTATTTAAAAAAGATATATCGTGGCCTGTCTGTAGGTTCATGGAATTAACTAGGGGGACGTCTTTCGATCTTATTTACTCTACGAGGGCCAGTTAAAACACAGCAAACCAGTTCTCACATTCTTTACACTTTCCAAATTCGTTACAATATACAAGAGCAGCTGTAATGAATCCGGATGAAGTATCGGATAATATTGTTGAAGATTATCATTATGGGCCGAGTCCGATGACGTCACCATGCGTGTACTGTTCTGCGAAACATTTCACTAATGAATGAACAGGACAAGTGGGTGGATTCACACTGTGTTGCTCCAAGAGAAAAGTTCAATTACCTCTAATATTTGCCGTACCTGCTCGATTGGAACAACTGCCGGAGTGAGGGGAGAGAAGAGACCGAGGGAGGGGGGAGAGCAGACTGGGGGAGGAGGGAGAGGAGACTGAAGGAGGGGGAGAGGAGAATGGGGGAGGAGGAGAGGAGACTGAGGGAGGGGGAGAGGAGAATGGGGGAGGAGGAGAGGAGAAATGGGGGAGGAGGAGAGGAGACTGGGGGAGGGGGAGAGGAGACTGGGGGAGGGGGAGAGGAGACTGAGGGAGGGGGAGAGGAGACCGGGGGTGGGGGAGAGGAGACCGGGGGAGAGGGAGAGGAGACTGGGGGAGAGGGAGGAGGAGACTGGGGGAGAGGGAGGAGGAGACTGGGGGAGGGGGAGAGGAGACTGGGGGAGGGGGAGAGGAGACTGAGGGAGGGAGAGAGGAGACTGATGGAGGAGGAGAGAAGGCTGATGGAGGAGGAGAGGAGACTGGGGGAGGGGGAGAGGAGACTGGGGGAGGGGGAGAGGAGACCGAGGGAGGGGGAGAGGAGACCGGGGGGTGGGGGAGAGGAGACCGGGGGGAGAGGGAGAGGAGACTGGGGAGAGGGAGGAGGAGACTGGGGGAGAGGGAGGAGGAGACTGGGGGAGAGGAGACTGGGGGAGGGGGAGAGGAGACTGGGGGGAGGGGGAGAGGAGACTGGGGGAGGGGGAGAGGAGACTGGGGGAGGGGGAGAGGAGACTGGGGGAGGGGGAGAGGAGACTGGGGGAGGGGGAGAGGAGACTGGGGGAGGGGAGAGAGGAGACTTGGGGAGGAGGAGAGGAGACTTGGGGAGGAGGAGAGGAGACTGGGGGAGGGGAGAGGAGACTGGGAAGGGGGAGAGGAGTGAGGAGGAGTTGGAAAGGAATAAGCGGGGAGGAATAAAGCGACCCCCACTCTCCCCCATGTGAGACCCACTCCCCCGTGTGTGTGTGACCCACTCCCCCATGTGTGTGTGTGTGACCCACTCCCCCATGTGTGTGTGTGTGTGACACACTCCCCCGTGTGTGTGTGTGTGACCCACTCCCCCCGTGTGTGTGTGAGATCCACTCCTCCGTGTGTGTGTGAGATCCACTCCCCCCGTGTGTGTGTGGTGACCCACTCCCCATGTGTGTGTGTGTGACCCACTCCCCGGTGCAGTGTGCGTGATGTGGGAGGGATTGCTGCAGGGAGGCAGAGGATTTGAGCTCTTGAAGTCACATTTTACATGAGATGACATTACACATTTCAAACTGTATTTACCCATGTGCACGCACATGCATTCACATGTTATCAGAAGTAAATACATTGTGTAGACTAGCAACGGTACCCGCCCTATGGGCGGGGCTCCAATTGGGAAGCCCAAATGAAAAGGCAAAATATCAGAAATTGAAGGTTTTTTAAAAAAATTTTAACGATTCATATAAACATCCATTGAATCACATCACACGCAAATCATCAAAATCTAAACAGTATCTTTAGAATTTCAATAAAAGCCACATCACTGTTCATATCGGTAAAATATTATTCCATTGTGTTTCAAATCGTGATCGATACACTATGATCATGATGATCGTGATCATGAATTGTGATCGATAATAGTGTTCACAATCGCTATGTCGTATGTACTCCCGATACGTGTACCAAATTCCCGATACGTGTAACTGCACCAAATCAACAGTTAAAAGGATTTTGTGCCGATAGGTGTTACGGCTTTGGCAAGTTCGATGGAGACAGCGATCTGTTAGCGTAATCACCGCCAAAATAGCTATGTGGAATTCTCTCTTGTAGAGATTAAACGTTACGGCTGTGACAGCCTTGGCAAGATCGATGGAGACAGCGTTTATTATACTTTTAATGTAGGACACTGTCTAAAGCCCCAGTCAGCGGCCTGACGGCGAAGGGCAAGGTACACGCTGGCCCGTCCAGTGTAGCGCGCGTGTGCGGCCCCCGGACATCGAAGGGTATTAAACGTTCATTAAACATTAAACGTTCATTAAAGGATTACGAAACGAAAAACATTACGAAATTACGTTCACACCGTCATGTCAAACACTACCGTGAACACATACATCGTCACAACATCGTCACAATGAGAACATCGTCACAATGAACGTAATGCGAACGTGAATGTTATACGGGAGTCCAAACCTGAGAATACTGGAGACCAAAGCTGAAATTGGGAAAACTAAATAGCCTATTTTACTCCTGGAGATCCCAGGATTATCCACACAAAATATCGTTTCGATTGGTTGAGCCGTTTTTGCGGTACCTTCGAACAGACGGGCAGACATTTGATGAATTATAGTAAGATTACATCATTTGTACAACTGATAAATTACCAGTAACCATTTTGTAAAACTGAATGTGCAGCAACTAAATGAAGATGTCCAAATGTCACACACGTCCATGCCTGTGGGATTCCCAAGGGTGACCCCACTTCCATATATATATATATATATATATATATATATATATATATATATATATATATATATATATATATATATATATACATATATATATATATATATATAATGGTATCTGTAATCTGGTTCTCCAACCTAATGAGCGGACAACATGACGTCATCACCATGCACGTCCGCCTTGCCTGCAAAGTTCCAGAGGAACCATCCAGCAGTGCGTCATTATGGATTATAAATACAGATACTGTCACAAGTGCATGCAAAACTCACAGTTACCGACCTGGTTTCGCCCTTGTTGGGGCTTCATCAGGGCAACGCAGTGAGGCTTTCCATACACTTGTAACTCTGTGACCCTTTCGGTTTTTATATCAGTCACCATGCGACCTTCATATCATCAGTGGAGAACCGCCAGCAAGGTGTCCCATACAGCTGCTGCTGCACCTTGCTGGGAGCGATAAGCACCGCCTGCCACGCGGTGACGTTATCTCTGGTATCCACTCATCATATGGAGTCGACCTGGTTGCGGTTGGGAGTTACTAATAATGGTATCTGTAATCTGGTTCTCCAACCTAATGAGCGGACAACATGACGTCATCGCCATGCACGTCCGCCTTGCCTGCAAAGTTCCAGAGGAACCATCCAGCAGTGCGTCATTATGGATTATAAATACAGATACTGCTGGATGATACTGCTGGATACTGCTGGATGAAATACAGATACAGTATTTATAATCCATAATGACGCACTGCTGGATGGTTCCTCTGGAACTTTGCAGGCAAGGCGGACGTGCATGGCGATGACGTCATGTTGTCCGCTCATTAGGTTGGAGAACCAGATTACAGATACCATTATTAGTAACTCCCAACCGCAACCAGGTCGACTCCATATGATGAGTGGATACCAGAGATAACGTCACCGCGTGGCAGGCGGTGCTTATCGCTCCCAGCAAGGTGCAGCAGCAGCTGTATGGGACACCTTGCTGGCGGTTCTCCACTGATGATATGAAGGTCGCATAGTGACTGATATATATATATATATATATATATATATATATATATATATATTGTAACGAATTTGAGAAGTGTAACGGTTTTGAAGAGTGTAACAATTTTGGAGGAAGTGTAACGAATGTGGAAAGTATGGTTTTGTTGTGTGTGACACCCTCGTAATGTAAATAATGGTCGCAGCCGTCCTCCTAGTTAATTCCATGAAACTTACACACAGGCCACGATATATCTTTTTAAATAGTTTATTTCCTTATTCCATGTAGGCTAAATATGTGTTTCCCACTAGATTGACTCTGCATTGTATCAAACGAAATAAGCGTAGGCCCCTTTCAATTTCCCCAATCATCTCCGCTCTCCAAAGTTCCTTTCAAAAGCGGTGCGAGTGGTGTTCAATCCCGCAAGCCGCCATTGCCCATGTGCTCATCTCGGAGAAGAGGGGTGTAGGAGCCGCCAACTCACAGGCGTGGCACGTCGTCATGATCAAAGGAGGAATCGGACAGCCCTAACAGCCAACCAGCACCGCGGTTAGCGACCCGGTACGCGTGCCCTCGCAGCCGGCGGCTTGATTCCGCCCCGAGTAATAAAAGCGACTGGAAGGGACTGCTTCAGGAGATGAGAGAAGAGGTGACATGCGAGAGGAGCTGTGAGCGGTGAGATGAGAGACGCTCCAAGCCAAAAAGGAGAGGTACTTGGAGAGGAAACCAGCTTTGGAGAGACGCGCTGAGAGGAGGGAGACGGCTCCACCAGAAGGAGAGGAGCAGGTGTGACCGAGCCAGCGCGTGACGTCTACAGCATCAGCAGCGTCGACGCGACCGAGGGTTCCCGCCAAAAACGCGAAGAATTGGGAGCTGCTACCTCCAGCCCTGCCGGTTGCAGGGACCTGACCCTGCCTCCCTCTCCAGCAACCCACCTCCGCCATCCCTGCCTGCAATTTCCCCCGTGTAAGTGTGAACGTCGTCTGTCTTGAATGTTGTCCTGGGGTTAAGTAAATTGAATAGTATAAGTTAACAATTCACTGTGTGACTGCTTCTTCCATCCATTGCTTGTGTGTGTATAATAAATCTGTTCTTCCTCCGTACTCTGTCTTCTTCTCTTTTCCTTCTCTTTCGGTCGCTTTAGAGGTTTCCCGATTGAATATCTGTGGTGCGATCTGGTCAACGTCGGGTGGAATCGGGCCAATTGGGGATCCTGTAACGGTCGCGGTTGGACCATCCGCTCGGCCCATCATAACATCTAAACCGCGATCCGTAACAATATATATATATATATATATATATATATATATATATATATATATATATATATATATATATATATATATATATATATATATATATATATATATATATATATACATATATATATACAGTCACGTGAAAAAGTAAGTACACCCCATGTAAAGTTTTGACTTTTTCAACGTATTTCAACATACAGCTATTTGATCTTCATTTCAACAATATTGAGAGATAAAGGTGATATAATATAACAAATATCATGAAACATTTACATTTTGTAGTCCATTCTATAATTTAAATAAACATAAATGCAAATTTCGCATGTGGAAAAAGTAAGTACACCCCTACATTTATCACTACTTAAAATACCTAAAATTAGAATCAGGTGCACCAGCTCAGGTTCAAATGATTAGAACATCGTTAGAGAGGATCTTGGAGGAACCTGTCTTATTTAAACCTCAGACATTTAGTTTGGTTTGCTCTTTGTTGTTGAAGTGTGCGGCATCACCATGCCGAGATCAAAAGAGCTCTCTGAGGCCTTCAGAAAGAAGGTTATAGATGCCTACGAGTCTGGGAAGGGATTTACAAAGATCTCCAAACAATTTGAAATCAATCATTCGACTGTTCGGAAGATCATCTACAAGTGGAGAAGATTTCAAACAACTGCCAACTTGTTCAGGCCAGGCCGCCCCAGCAAGTTCAGCCCGAACGCAGACCGCAAGATGCTGAAAGAAGTCTCGAAGAACCCCAGAATGTCATCACAGGACCTACAGGTAGCTCTTGCCACTGTTGATGTCAAAGTGCACGAGTCTACCATGAGAAAGAAGCTGCACAAATTTGATCTACATGGGAGGTGTGCCAGGAGGAAACCTTTGCTGTCCAGAAAGAACATCAGGGCAAGACTAAAGTTTGCCAATGAACACCGAGGCAAAGACCAGCACTTCTGGAACAATGTGCTCTGGACAGATGAGTCAAAGATAGAGCTATTTGGCCACAGTACCAGAAGACATGTTTGGCGAAAACCAAAGACAGCATTTGACCACAAGAACCTGATACCAACTGTAAAGCATGGTGGTGGAAATATTATGGTTTGGGGCAGCTTTGCTGCATCAGGGCCTGGGCAGCTCACCATCATAGAATCCACTATGAATTCTTCATTGTACCAGAGGGTGCTTGAGGATAATGTGAGGCCATCTGTCGGAAAGTTGAAGCTCAACCGAAAGTGGACCTTGCAACATGACAATGACCCTAAACATATCAGTAAATCCACCAAGAAATGGCTGAAAAGAAAGAAATGGAGAGTTCTGGAATGGCCAAGTCAAAGCCCGGATCTAAACCCCATCGAGATGTTGTGGGGGGATTTGAAACGAGCTGTGAATGCAAGAAACCCCTCAAACATCGCACAGCTGAAAGAATTCTGCATGGAGGCGTGGGCAAAAATTTCTCCCAGTCGATGTCAGAGACTGGTAGACAGTTATAAGAAATGCCTACTTGAGGTTGTTTCTACCAAAGGGGGCAATACCACCTATTAGAGCCAAGGGTGTACTTACTTTTTCCACATGCGAAATTTGCATTTATGTTTATTTAAATTATACAATGGTCTACAAAATGTAAATGTTTCATGATATTTGTTATATTATATCAATTTTATCTCTCAATATTGTTGAAATGAAGATCAAATAGCTGTATGTTGAAATATGTTGAAAAATTCAAAACTTTACATGGTGTCCACATACTTTTTCACGTGATTGTATATACTAGGGCATTGCCCGTACTATATCTATATCTAAAATTATATCCCCCCCCCCCTCTATTTACATGAAATGGTTTGGTCCAAAGCGAACGGCTTCCGGAGTTTGGTAAAGAAATCGCCATCGCGTGCACAAACGCGCAGGAAAGCGAATGAATCGCAAATTCGTTTTTATTAGTTTTAAAACATAGTTTAACGCCAACATAGTTTGCAAACGTGAAATAAATGAATACGCTCTCAAATGTGCCATCCGAGGCAGAGTGTGTCCGCCACGTTCGGCACACGCGATAGTTCGCTGCTCTCTGATTGGTTGAATCGTTTTTTGGACATAGCTCGGTAAGTAATTGTCCGATTAATATGAAACCTTGAAAAGGCACATCCTCGGGTCCCCAGCAATATACCTGGCAAGTTAAAAGTATATCGGACCCGTGGTTGTCGAGAAACAGCGGTCACAGACAAACAAACGTACAAACAGAGATTACTGGAATTATAGATAGATATATACATACGCACTACATGATCAAAAGTATGTGGACACCCGAACATTACACATCTCATTCCAAAATAATTGGCATTAATATGGAGTTGGTCCCCACTTTGCTGCCTCCACTCTCCTGGGAAGGCTTTCCACTTTCCACGTTCCACCCCCCCCCCCCCCCCTTTCCCCACATACTCAGGTCCCTCCGGGCATAGAACGGAGGGGGCGGGGTGTTACAAACAATGACGTAGGTATGTACATTCTGTTCTGTTCGGCCGAATAGCTCAGACAAGACAACACCCATTTTTTAAAACCGACGATCCTGTGATGTCAGCTTTTAATATTCAATTTATTAGCGTACCTTTGTAGAAAGCTTTTGAAAGTTTTCCAATCTTTCTCTTTCACCATGTATAACAATGTCCACTTTATTTAACTAAAAAACACGGCAGATTGGCATTGAATTAATCTGTATAAATTACCTTTTCACAGTCTGTAAATGGTATTCGTGACTAATGGCGATAGAATGCAGAGGCTGTGGTGCTCGGGGATAATTGTGGTTGCTTTGTTGGCAACACTTCACAATGGTGATCAATTCAAGATTTTGGCATGGTTCCCATTATTTGCACGAAAGGTCTCCGTGGCTGAGTCAAACATGTTCAGTTTTGACATGTCCCTCTGCATGACTCGCTCCTTATATGATATTAATTTTTCTGTCGGAACCCAGCACACGACTTGCATGGCAGGCCCTGCGCAGCTTTCAGCGTGTACTGCGGGCAGTGGTTGTCCATGGACATCACATGGCATCGATGGCGAGCCGCCTGCTCCCAGTATGCCAGCTCGAGCACATAGAAGACAGTGCCATCACGTCTGATTTTCTGCATTGGTGGGCACCGACTCGTAATACAACAATTGGCCGTGATCTACAAATAAACAACAAATGTAATGAGACAAAGGCACTACAATTCCATGAAAAACGGAATGCAAAGAAACCGTTGCATGAAAGCACCAGCTAGATACAAATTAATTTCATTGATAATAGTCCCAAAGGTAGTCTTGTGATTCACATCATTAAAATTATGCTTAAAAACAAGAACAATGTGACTTTGTCGCTAATATGCCTCCGCACTGTCCCACAACGGGTAGATGCCATCACTCTGCATATGTATGGGTAGGGGATCATTTTTGTGAAGTTTCGTGTTGATCGGATGAGGTTCGTTTTCTATCCAAGATGGCTGCCAAACCACGTGACCTATGACATCAACATTGTCAAACTATATGCAACAGTGCTATAAGATGACATTTGTAAAATTTCGCGTCAATAGGGTGAGCGGTTTCATAAATATCATTATTTTATACTTGCAGAAGTACCCGGCATTGCCGGGCGGGGGAGGGGAGGGGGAAGAGGAGGGGAGGGGAACGGGGGGGAGGGGAGGAGAGGGGGAGAGGGGGGAGGGGAGAAGAGGGGGGGGAAGTACCCAGCATTCCGTGTATAAACGTGAGGGAGAAGAGGGGGGAGGGGGGAGGGGAGGAGAGGGGGGGGAGGGGGAGGGGGGAAGGGAGGAGAGGGGGGAGGAGGAGGGATGGGAGAGGAGAGGGGTGGGAGGGGAGGGGGAGGAGGGAGGGTGCACGAATCGTCGAATCAGCGCGCTGCTCTGCCACCGATTCAGATTCCGTGTATAATATTCCTCGCTGAAAAAAAATATGGAACTAAAGATGAAAGAAAAAAAAACCTATGTGGTGTGAATGGCAATGTTCCTCGCTCAAATGTGAAAAAACACATTCGCTTTTCGCTCTGGAATACGTGCGAACACGTAACTGAGTTAATGGCGGCAAGGAACATCACGTGATCGCTCTGAGCGAATCAGCGCGCTGCTCTGCCATTCCGGTCATAATATTCCTCGCTGAAATGCGCTGAGGTAAAAATATGGTAAAAAAAAAAATTATGAAATACATTTTTTTAGGTCGGCCATGTTCTTCCCAGGCTCAATGGCCATGTTTGTGCCAAATATCAAGTACGTGAGCCTCTCCGTTTAGGAGTCTATCGGTAACATTACACACACGCACACACACACACACACACACAAACTGTGTTTTATATATATAGATTTACCTTCAATCCAATATGGCTGCCAAACCAAGTGACCTATGATGTCATAAATTTAATGTTTCAATACAAATGGGTCATTGATCATGTGCATGCAATTTCAGATTTTTAGGATAAGGAATTCGATTAAAACATTTTGGCTGGTATACCACTTCACCTATGATGTCATCATTATCATGCTTGTGTTCCCCATTGGGAGTACTTGACAATGTGCCAAGGTTCAAAAATTTTCATTCAGTGGTTTCCGAGAAATAATTTAAATATTTGCGTTTAATCCAAGATGGCTGCCATACCACGTGACCTATGACATCACAATTATCAGAAAAACATTCTGCATGGGTGTCACTCCTACCCTGAAAGTTTCGTCTCAATCGGACATGTGGTTGCTGAGAAAAATGAGGTTTAGCCCGGACGGACGGACGGACGGACGGACAGACAACCGAAAAACATAATGCCTCCGGCGACTTTGCCAAGTTCACAAGAACCTGCGTGTGTTGTTCATCCATGGTGGCCTTCCTATATTCGTGTCTAAAAAAAACCTGGGAATTGTCAACAAGACAGGGCAATGTGATCCATCGTCAGCTCTTGCAATCACAATAATGAAAGTGTGCTTCAGACGACTTGGTAATTGGGATGTGAGGGAGGCTGCACCACTCCCGAGCTCAACTTGAAGTCGTCAACCTCCGTTCGACCACATCATTAAAACTGCGATTATGAACAAACTATGTTCAACGCAGCAGGTCATGTGACTCTTCACCCTGTACGAAATTGTTTCGGTCAACATCATTTCTTTGAATTCTCCAACAACAAAATATCGGTGATTGCTGTAAGATGGTGGCCGGTATCGATGAAATGTTGACAATCATAACATTGGGACATTTATATGCGACGAATGTGAAGATTGAGGTTTTCATGAAATACGACGGTTTGGTGACAACATTGTGTGAGGAGTACAGACAGTACCTTCAGAAAGTATTCACCCCCGTGACTTTTTTCACATTTTGTTGAGTTACATCCCTGAAGTAAAAATGGGTTAAATTGAGATTTTTGACACTGATCTACACAAAGTGGATTTTTTTCTTTTGGAATATTTTACAAAGTAATTAAAAATTAAATACAGAAATATCTAATTTACATAATTATTCAACGCCATGAGTCAACACTTCGTAGAAACGCCATTGGCAGCGATTATGCTTGGAGTCTTCTTGGGTATGTCTATCAGTTTTACACATCTGGATTTGGGGAGTTTCTCCCATTCTTCCTTGTGGATTTGCTCAAGCTCTGTCAAGTTGGATGGGGAGCGTTGGTGAACAGCGATCAAGTCTTTCCACAGATTCTCAATGGGATTCAAGTCTGGGCTTTGGCTGGGCAACTCAAGGACTTTCACGTGCTTGTTCTGAAGCCATTCCAGTGTTGCTTTTGCTGTATATTTGGGGTCCTTGTCCTGTTGGAATGTAAATCTTCGACGCAATCCAAGGTCTATTGCACTCTGAAGCAGGTTCTCCTCAAGGATTGTCCTGTATTTGGCTCCATTCATTGTTCCCTCTATCCTTACACGTCTCCCAGTTCCTGCTGCTGAAAAGCATCCCCATAGCATGATGCTGCCACCACCATGCTTCACGGTGGGGATGGTGTTAGATGGGTGATCAGCTGTGCTCAGTTTCAGCCAGACAAAAAGATTTGCATTCAGGCCAAAGAGTTCAATTTTCATCTCATCAGACCACAGAATAATTTGCCTCATTCTCTCTGAGTCTTTCACGTGCATTTTTTCAAACTCCAGGCATGCTGTCATGTGCCGTTTTCTCAGGAGTCTGACCACTCTTCCATAAAGCTGAGATTTGTGAAGTGCTGCAGAACCTGTTGTCCTTCTGGCAGTTCTCCCATCTCAGGCAAGGATCTCTGTAGTTCTGCGACAGTGGTCATTGGGGTCTTCGTCACCTCCCTGAACAAGGTCCTGCTTGCCCGGTTCCTCAGTTTTGTTGGATGGCCAGCTCGAGGAAGAGTCTGGGTAGTTCCATATTCTTTCCATTTCCTAATGATGGAGATCACTGTGCTCTTGGGAAATTTCAACACTCTAGAAATTATTTTATACCCTTCCCCATATCTTTCCGCCTCTCAATTCTATCTCTGAGTTATATGGAGAGTTCCTTGGACTTCATGGTGGAGTTTCTGTTCTGACATGCGCTGTCAGCTGTGAGACTTTATATAAACAGGTGTGTGCCTTTCCAAATCATGTCCAATCAATTAAATTTACCACAGGTGGACTCCAATCAAGGTGTAGAAACATCTCAAAGATGACCAAGAGAAATGGGAGGCACCTGAGCTAAATTTCAAGTGTCATAGCAAAGGGTTTGAATACTTATGTCAATGTGATATTTCAGTTTTTTCTTTTTAATAAATTTGCAAGACTTTCTAAAATCCTGTTTTCTCTTTGTCATTATGGGGTATTGAGTGTAGATTGATGAGGGAAAAAATGAATTTAAACGATTTCAGCATAAGGCTGCAACATAACAAAATGTGAAAAAAGTGAAGGGGTCTGAATACTTTCTGAATGCACTGTGTGTGCGAATGAGCAGGATACCTGCTGCACACAGACATACCTTCACTATGAGGAGTCGAGGTAAGAAAATCAAGGCTTTTGAGAACAACATGCAGACTGAGTGACAGACACGGGGTGAACTTGAACCGCACCATGTAGAGCACACACCTCCACCAGGCTGTACAGTTCATGTGTTGTATCCCACAGATAGGCCGGATCTGGATCCAGACCTGATGCAAAGTCGAATCGGCTTGTTCTTATCATGAAACCAACTCATCCACCAAGTTTTGTCATAATACATCCATAACTTTTTGACATATCCTGCTCACAGACAAGCAGACAGTACTGAAACCATAACCTACATCCACCTTCGGTGGTGCAGGTAACAAATTAATCATTTTATAAAACTCAAGTCAATCAGTCGTCTCAAGCTTGGACATAATAAATATTCAAGGTTAAAAAACGTACTTTTGGTTAAATTGCATTTTTAATAAATGTTATGCGTAGTTGAATTAGACAACTTTGTCGAACCGTTCTTATTCGAGCGCATAGGCCTTGCAACCTACCTCATAATACCTGCGGTGCAGGAAAATGGAACTGGAACAGGTGCAGATAACTTTGACGAAATCTGCAATCAAGGTACAAAATTAAGTTGTGGTTAAATTTCATGTCAATATGTTAAAATTACGTTAGACAATTTTGATGAGCTGCATTTAAGGCCACATTGGGGCATTATGTTAAAGTAGGCCACCCAGGGATGCTAAACTCATGTCGGTATGTGTGCGGACTCACTGACTGACAGTAATGCGCACACACACACACACACACACACACACATCCACACACACACACGCATACACACACATACACACACATACACACACACGCATACACACACACACACACACACACACACATCCACACACACACACACACATACACACATACACACACACACACACATACACACACACACACACATACACACATACACACACACACATACACACATACACACACACATACACACACACACACACACACACACATACACACACACACACACACACACACACACACACACACACACACACACACACGTACCCACTTACTGATTACAATACAATACCCTCTCCTGTCGCTTCCAGAGCAAACGTTTCCAATAAGTTGAGGTTGCTTGGCAGGAGAACTTTGGGAAATGTTAGTTGCAATTTTCACCCTGCGCTCACGTGGCAAAAAGCGAGGTTAAGTGATTGTTTGTGTGCATACCTGCATTTTAAAAATTCATTTTCTCGGCTACCATTGGTCTAATTGAAATAAAATTTTCACCGTCGGAGTACCTCCACCTGTACAATTTTTTTTAATTCATAATTATGACGTCATAGGTCATGTTGTACGAACGCCATCTTGGAAAACCTTACGCCTCTATATCTCCGAAAACCACTCAACGGCAAAAATCGAAACGTGGCTCATTGTCAAGAACACCCCATGGGGAATAAGATATGTTCATGAAGATGTCATCGGTGCCTTCATTATGACGTCATAATTCGACAAGCATACCGCTTGACACGATCAGTATGAATGTTTTTTCTCTGCAACTGTTGGTCCGATGGATATTAAATTTTCACCATACGACGCCTCCTGCTGTACAATATTTTAATAGCAATTACAACAACATAGGTCACGTGGTACATGTGTTATCTTGGAAGAATTGAAAAACGTTGCACCTCTATATTTCCGAAACCGCTCCATGCAAACAAATTGAAACGTGGCTCATTGTAAAGAACTCCGCATGGGGAATAAGTGTTGGTGGCGATGATTAATGAATAAGTCATTAGTGTTTTAATTATGACGTCATGATTCGACAGGGACAACGATTAGTCCAATAAGTTTTAAGTTTCATGAGCGTAATTGATGCAACAATTATATTAATGTAAAGTTATGATGTCATCGGTCACGTGGTCTGGCAGCCATATTGGATCAAAGGAAAAACAAGACCAAAAGTCTAACAGCGGTGTAACCGGCTTGTAAAATATTGTTGCGGTTTTGAAATTGTAAATATGACATCATTAAAGGTTAAAGGTTTGCCCCCCATAGTTAGTCCACAAGCAACACCTAGGCCCACGTAGAGTATTAGTTATGTCATCGTATGTGTAAGAGTAGGCCATTTCCCTAGTGATATCTGCGTTGTGTAAAGAAATGAGCTTAGGTCCTTTTCATTTTGCGGCCACCCTCCAATTACATCATGGGCATAATGGATCCCACGCCCCATTTGGCATCCCTCAAGTTTGTTACGCTTAGGCTGCCAGCAGCGTTCGCTGCCCTTGGTTTGCTCGAAACTAGTCGCGTACCACGAGGTAGGCCTAAGAAGAGGGAGGAGCGCGAGGGTCGAGGTGTGGCCGCGACAAGCAGCACGTCAGAGGAGGTGATGGTAAGAGCAACAGCCAACCAGGGCTGAGAGGGCATGGCACGATAGGGCGTGGTAAAGAGCATCTAGCAAGTGCTGGAAGGTTCGCTGGGCAAGGCTATATAAGCGTGTGCACAAAGCCCTTGAACAGGACTGAAAGGACTCGCATGCATACGGAGTTGTGAGAAGGGAGAGGCGCTTACGAAGGTCTTGTTGGAGAGAACTGATCCGGAGGACTCGTGTGAGGAGAACTCAGAGGACCGGCATGCACACGACAGTGTCAAGAGCCCTTGATTGAGAAGCGCATATCGAACTATTCGCTTATTACGTACGCGGCCGCAGCCGCAAGTGTAACCGCCAAAGCCAGCCCTACCGTTCGCCCTGTAATAATCCCATGCGCGAAAACGACACGTGGAGAGCTACTGCCGTCTTTATCCATCTTCTTCGCGGTGCGAGTTGGGGACCGGAGGAAGAGCTGCCCGGACGCCATCTCTGGACCATCGAACTGGTCAACTGCAAACCCCGTGTGAGTGTGTCTGAGAGTGAACGGGCACGTTTGTCCAGGGATAAGTTAAGACTGTGATTAAGGCTGCACTGTGTTTTCTTCTTCTTCTTCTTCTTATTGTACAAAGTGTAAATAAATCGTGTTATTCCTTTCTTCCAAATTCGACCGTTTCAGTGATTTCCTCCATTGGGTAAGCGTGGCACGATTACGAACCGCTTGGATCGGGTTTAGTCATTGCTAATGGCTCCGGTCACGGGTTCGCTACCACTCGGCATATCCACCAACGCCCATGATTCTGGCGGGGCTTATTTCCTCGTTTCTGGGCGGCGCGAGTATTTAGGTATTAGTGATTAGTCCTACGACCCTACTTCGCGCTGTCCGGGAGGGACGTCATAGGTCCCGGGTCCCGTCAGCTAGTCAAAGACAAGGGGACTAATCCCCCCTTGGTAAAGGGGAAAGGCCGGTGCAGAGATCCACAACAATATTATAAACCACAAACACACATGATTAGCTTTTTAAACGGTCACTAATGCTGTTTATGACATCAAACAAAGAAATTTAGAGGAATCCGGACATCCGTGAGGTAATTTTTACTTACAGAACTGAGGGAAGATCTACTATAATCTATATACCCCACAAGGGTTGGGTACGTACCGTTTTGTTGGAAGAGCCGTAACGCCAATGCTTTCGACATTTGATGATCATTTTAACAATCGGTTTGTCTGTGTTTCACACTGAATGAAGGTAGAGCATGGCGATTGTGATATTTGACAGGTTCGGCATGAACGGCATATAAATCAAAATGGCGGTGTGTGGAGAGTCAGCCGCTGTAACGCCGTAATGATATCAGACGTAATCACATCACCCTGTCATGTGACCAGATCCTCAGCTCTGATTGGTTTACGTTTGAGGGGACATCCATACATACATACGGAGAGACAAACGCTGTTCTAGACGGCTTTGCCCTATGGGCTATGCCGTAAAAACCTTTCAAAAACAGAAGAGTTGGCTCGCACCAAGGTGACTGCATGGTGTAAGTATTCTATGAATACCACCTAGTTAATTTTGTTGAGTCACGTCCAAAATAATGCAGCAGTCTCAATTATTGAAGCTTCATCCATAAAGCATCCTGATTGAAGCAGCTCGTAACTGCGAAATCACACATTGAAGATGTGAATTGCACCAAATGGCCTCGACATTTGCAGGCTCAAAGGGGCCCTGATTAGGTCGAACTCGATGGCAAAGAAATGTTATTTAGCACTGCTTGACAAAGCACACAAATGGCTTCATTCGAATGGCTCCTTGAAGTTGTTGTTTTATTTTTTTGGTTTCTGCCTGGAGATAAACACACAATTGGCCATGCGGCACCAAACGGCACACCGAAATGACGTTTAATCAACGGTGCTGGCAAATTGCCTTTTTCCTGAGTGCTTTGTTGTGCCACCCATTTGTCCTTGCCCATGAAAACGCATCTCGTTTGCACTCTGGTTGGACAAACCTCGTTATTTCCCTGGGTAAAATGTGAAAATGCACCTTCGGATTCATAAATGTCGGGAGCAAAAGGTTCCGTTTAATCAGCTTGCTTTGTGATCTTTTAATAATTATTACTTCTGAATACAAATCTGCATGTTGATGAGAATGTGGGCAAAACGTGGGGGGTAAATGTGGGCACGTGGGAGAAAATGCCATATTGAAAGTAATCAGACGGCCACCACTTAGCTCGAACATGAACTGATTTGACTGTGGGAACAGCAGCTCTGGCATCAGGGAGCTCGGGAAATATGCTCCGAGGACACCAGGTCAATCGGAACGATTTGTCATTACTGGTGGATGTCCCTTGGCTCATGATTTCAAAATAAATGGTTTGTGCAGCAAGTGGTGTCTCAACAATGACTTCTGGTGGATGCACTCCATTCAACTCTGATCTCTGCAATGGATTTGAAGGCAGAATGAGGCCTCCTCCCCCCCAAGCCTACCTCCCTCCCACAGATCTCCCGATGTCCCTGCTCTCCATCCTGTTCTCCCGCTCCCTTTATCATATGTTTTATGTGTCAGTTTGTCTTTCTGTGATCAATGTTAGCTCTTACACGAGCCTCGATCTTGTATACCTTCCAAAAAAAAAACTAAAAAAAAACTCAGGAGGGTCACAGACCAGTTTAGCAACCTTTCTGAAATTTTGATTTTGAAAAAAAAAACAGTAGGAAAGGTTAAATATGAAGAGAGAAATGAGTTGTTTGAGACTTCAGGAGGAAAAGCGGTTGATTAAGTGAGGAAGGTTTGAAGGTTAAATTCTCACTCTTCTTCTTCTTCTTTTCCCTCTTTCTGTCTTTTTAGGACTGGCAGTTTCCTCATTTCCTAGGAGATGTGGACATCAATCTTCCTGGTCTTCCCACATCCTACATCCGCATAAGACTGCCTCGGCGGATCTGCAGAGATCAATACCATGTTCATATTACAGGTAAGACTACGGCATTGCAACATCCTCTATACCTATCTTGCTGTGCATTAAAAAGGAGGAGGAGGAGGAGGAGGCTGATATTGCATAAAATACCACGTGATATGTGACAATCATTTGTGAAAATCAATTCGGTACCTTCAGAAATTTCTGATGTCCTTTTCGAGTCAACGAGAACGACGCTCGGTGGAGCACATCGCTCCGCCACCTGAACACATGACGTCATGTATCCCACTGATCTGGATCCGAACCTGAACCAAAATCGAATCGGCTTGTTCTTGTCACCTACTTAACTCATCCGCCAAGTTTGACCACAACTCGTCCACAACTTTTTGAAATATCGTGCATACTCTATATTGTTTTGGCCCAATCTGGCCAATTTAAAATTTTCCTCGATCCAGATCCAGATCTTCACCAAAATCGAATCGATCTGTTCTTGGTCGACACCCAATCTGTCCACTTCGTTTTGTCCAAATCCGTCTACAACTTCCTGGGATATTCTGCTCACAGAGAGTTTGGGTGTATTCGGTGATGACGTTGATTTGTCAGTTTCGATGGAAAATGTATCAACAGTGGAGACTGAAAGACTTTGTAAACTCCATTGTGTCCGCTTAGTGTAAACTATAAGTAGGATGACTGGGTTTTAAATTGATGAAAACTGTTCCATTCGTTTTTGTCCAGTGAGGGGACCCTTAAACCAGTTTAGACCATAAAGAGGTGTAATAGGTCTCAAGTGTTGAAAGGGTCTAATGGGATGAAAAGGGGAATAAAACGACGAAATAGCTCTTAAAAGGACTAAAACGTTCTAAATGCTCTAAAGTTATAAAGGGGTCTACAGATCTCAGGGGTCCAACGGGTATAAAGATCTAAAGAGTCGATAGGGATTTAAGGGATCTAAAGGGTAAAGACAGCCATCTATTAACACTTTTCCCAGGGTGGTTAGCATCCATCTATTAACACTTTTCCCAGGGTGGTTAGCATCCCTCTCTCAACATTTTCCCAGGGTGGTTAGAATCCCTCTCTCAACATTTTTCCAGGGTGGTTAGCATCCCTCTCTCAACATTTTTCCCAGGGTGGTTAGCATCCCTCTCTCAACATTTTTCCAGGGTGGTTAGCATCCCTCTCTCAACATTTTTCCCAGGGTGGTTAGCATCCCTCTCTCAACATTTTTCCAGGGTGGTTAGCATCCCTCTCTCAACATTTTTCCCAGGGTGGTTAGAATCCCTCTCTCAACATTTTTCCAGGGTGGTTAGCATCCCTCTCTCAACATTTTTCCCAGGGTGGTTAGCATCCCTCTCTCAACATTTTCCCAGGGTGGTTAGAATCCCTCTCTCAACATTTTTCCAGGGTGGTTAGCATCCCTCTCTCAACATTTTCCCAGGGTGGTTAGCATCCATCTCTCAACATTTTCCCAGGGTGGTTAGCATCCCTCTCTCAACATTTTCCCAGGGTGGTTAGCATCCCTCTCTCAACATTTTCCCAGGGTGGTTAGCATCCATCTCTCAACATTTTCCCAGGGTGGTTAGCATCCCCCTCTCAACATTTTTCCCAGGGTGGTTAGCATCCCTCTCTCAACATTTTTCCCAGGGTGGTTAGCATCCCTCTCTCAACATTTTCCCAGGGTGGTTAGCATCCCTCTCTCAACATTTTCCCAGGGTGGTTAGCATCCCTCTCTCAACATTTTCCCAGGGAGGTTAGCATCCATCTCTCAACATTTTCCCAGGGTGGTTAGCATCCCCCTCTCAACATTTTTCCCAGGGTGGTTAGCATCCCTCTCTCAACATTTTTCCCAGGGTGGTTAGCATCCCTCTCTCAACACTTTTACCAGGATGGTTGGCATCCCTCTCTCAACATTTTTCCCAGGGTGGTTAGAATCCCTCTCTCAACACTTTTACCAGGGTGGTTAGAATCCCTCTCTCAACACTTTTACCAGGGTGGTTAGAATCCCTCTCTCAACATTTTTACCAGGGTGGTTGGCATCCCTCTCTCAACATTTTTCCCAGGGTGGTTAGAATCCCTCTCTCAACACTTTTACCAGGGTGGTTAGCATCCATCTCTCAACATTTTCCCCAGGGTGGTTAGCATCCCTCTCTCAACATTTTTCCCAGGGTCGTTAGCATCCCTCTCTCAACATTTTTCCCAGGGTGGTTAGAATCCCTCTCTCAACACTTTTACCAGGGTGGTTAGAATCCCTCTCTCAACATTTTTACCAGGGTGGTTGGCATCCCTCTCTCAACATTTTTCCCAGGGTGGTTAGAATCCCTCTCTCAACACTTTTACCAGGGTGGTTAGCATCCATCTCTCAACATTTTTCCCAGGGTGGTTAGCATCCCTCTCTCAACATTTTTCCCAGGGTCGTTAGCATCCCTCTCTCAACATTTTTCCCAGGGTGGTTAGAATCCCTCTCTCAACACTTTTCCCAGGGTGGTTAGCATCCCTCTCTCAACATTTTTCCCAGGGTCGTTAGCATCCCTCTCTCAACACTTTTACCAGGATGGTTGGCATCCCTCTCTCAACATTTTTCCCAGGGTGGTTAGCATCCCTCTCTCAACATTTTTCCCAGGGTGGTTAGAATCCCTCTCTCAACACTTTTACCAGGGTGGTTAGAATCCCTCTCTCAACATTTTTACCAGGGTGGTTGGCATCCCTCTCTCAACATTTTTCCCAGGGTGGTTAGAATCCCTCTCTCAACACTTTTACCAGGGTGGTTGGCATCCCTCTCTCAACATTTTTCCCAGGGTGGTTAGAATCCCTCTCTCAACACTTTTACCAGGGTGGTTGGCATCCCTCTCTCAACACTTTTACCAGGGTGGTTGGCATCCCTCTCTCAACACTTTTACCAGGGTGGTTGGCATCCCTCTCTCAACATTTTTCCCAGGGTGGTTAGAATCCCTCTCTCAACACTTTTACCAGGATGGTTGGCATCCCTCTCTCAACATTTTTCCCAGGGTGGTTAGCATCCCTCTCTCAACATTTTTCCCAGGGTGGTTAGCATCCCTCTCTCAACACTTTTACCAGGGTGGTTAGAATCCCTCTCTCAACATTTTTACCAGGGTGGTTGGCATCCCTCTCTCAACATTTTTCCCAGGGTGGTTGGCATCCATCTCTCAACATTTTTCCCAGGGTGGTTAGAATCCCTCTCTCAACACTTTTCCCAGGGTGGTTAGCATCCCTCTCTCAACACTTTTACCAGGGTGGTTAGCATCCCTCTCTCAACACTTTTACCAGGGTGGTTAGCATCCCTCTCTCAACACTTTTACCAGGGTGGTTGGCATCCCTCTCTCAACACTTTTACCAGGGTGGTTGGCATCCCTCTCTCAACACTTTTCCCAGGGTGGTTAGCATCCCTCTCTCAACACTTTTACCAGGGTGGTTAGCATCCCTCTCTCAACACTTTTCCCAGGGTGGTTAGCATCCCTCTCTCAACACTTTTACCAGGGTGGTTGGCATCCCTCTCTCAACATTTTTCCCAGGGTGGTTAGCATCCCTCTCTCAACACTTTTACCAGGGTGGTTAGCATCCCTCTCTCAACATTTTTCCCAGGGTGGTTAGCATCCATCTCTCAACATTTTTCCCAGGGTGGTTAGCATCCCTCTCTCAACACTTTTCCCAGGGTGGTTAGCATCCATCTCTCAACATTTTTCCCAGGGTGGTTAGCATCCCTCTCTCAACACTTTTCCCAGGGTGGTTAGCATCCATCTCTCAACATTTTTCCCAGGGTGGTTAGCATCCCTCTCTCAACACTTTTACCAGGATGGTTGGCATCCCTCTCTCAACATTTTTCCCAGGGTGGTTAGAATCCCTCTCTCAACACTTTTACCAGGGTGGTTAGAATCCCTCTCTCAACACTTTTACCAGGGTGGTTAGAATCCCTCTCTCAACATTTTTACCAGGGTGGTTGGCATCCCTCTCTCAACATTTTTCCCAGGGTGGTTAGAATCCCTCTCTCAACACTTTTACCAGGGTGGTTAGCATCCATCTCTCAACATTTTTCCCAGGGTGGTTAGCATCCCTCTCTCAACATTTTTCCCAGGGTCGTTAGCATCCCTCTCTCAACATTTTTCCCAGGGTGGTTAGAATCCCTCTCTCAACACTTTTCCCAGGGTGGTTAGCATCCCTCTCTCAACATTTTTCCCAGGGTGGTTAGCATCCCTCTCTCAACATTTTTCCCAGGGTCGTTAGCATCCCTCTCTCAACACTTTTACCAGGATGGTTGGCATCCCTCTCTCAACATTTTTCCCAGGGTGGTTAGCATCCCTCTCTCAACATTTTTCCCAGGGTGGTTAGAATCCCTCTCTCAACACTTTTACCAGGGTGGTTAGAATCCCTCTCTCAACATTTTTACCAGGGTGGTTGGCATCCCTCTCTCAACATTTTTCCCAGGGTGGTTAGAATCCCTCTCTCAACACTTTTACCAGGGTGGTTGGCATCCCTCTCTCAACATTTTTCCCAGGGTGGTTAGAATCCCTCTCTCAACACTTTTACCAGGGTGGTTGGCATCCCTCTCTCAACACTTTTACCAGGGTGGTTGGCATCCCTCTCTCAACACTTTTACCAGGGTGGTTGGCATCCCTCTCTCAACATTTTTCCCAGGGTGGTTAGAATCCCTCTCTCAACACTTTTACCAGGATGGTTGGCATCCCTCTCTCAACATTTTTCCCAGGGTGGTTAGCATCCCTCTCTCAACATTTTTCCCAGGGTGGTTAGCATCCCTCTCTCAACACTTTTACCAGGGTGGTTAGAATCCCTCTCTCAACATTTTTACCAGGGTGGTTGGCATCCCTCTCTCAACATTTTTCCCAGGGTGGTTGGCATCCATCTCTCAACATTTTTCCCAGGGTGGTTAGAATCCCTCTCTCAACACTTTTACCAGGGTGGTTGGCATCCCTCTCTCAACATTTTTCCCAGGGTGGTTAGAATCCCTCTCTCAACACTTTTACCAGGGTGGTTGGCATCCCTCTCTCAACACTTTTACCAGGGTGGTTGGCATCCCTCTCTCAACACTTTTACCAGGGTGTTTGGCATCCCTCTCTCAACACGTTTACCAGGGTGGTTGGCATCCCTCTCTCAACACTTTTACCAGGGTGGTTAGCATCCCTCTCTCAACACTTTTACCAGGGTGGTTGGCATCCCTCTCTCAACACTTTTACCAGGGTGGTTAGCATCCCTCTCTCAACACTTTTACCAGGGTGGTTAGCATCCCTCTCTCAACACTTTTACCAGGGTGGTTGGCATCCCTCTCTCAACACTTTTACCAGGGTGGTTAGCATCCCTCTCTCAACACTTTTACCAGGGTGGTTAGCATCCCTCTCTCAACACTTTTACCAGGGTGGTTGGCATCCCTCTCTCAACACTTTTACCAGGGTGGTTGGCATCCCTCTCTCAACACTTTTCCCAGGGTGGTTAGCATCCCTCTCTCAACACTTTTACCAGGGTGGTTAGCATCCCTCTCTCAACACTTTTCCCAGGGTGGTTAGCATCCCTCTCTCAACACTTTTACCAGGGTGGTTGGCATCCCTCTCTCAACATTTTTCCCAGGGTGGTTAGCATCCCTCTCTCAACACTTTTACCAGGGTGGTTAGCATCCCTCTCTCAACATTTTTCCCAGGGTGGTTAGCATCCATCTCTCAACATTTTTCCCAGGGTGGTTAGCATCCCTCTCTCAACACTTTTCCCAGGGTGGTTAGCATCCATCTCTCAACATTTTTCCCAGGGTGGTTAGCATCCCTCTCTCAACACTTTTCCCAGGGTGGTTAGCATCCATCTCTCAACATTTTTCCCAGGGTGGTTAGCATCCCTCTCTCAACACTTTTCCCAGGGTGGTTAGCATCCCTCTCTCAACATTTTTCCCAGGGTGGTTAGCATCCCTCTCTCAACATTTTTCCCAGGGTAGTTAGCATACATCTCTCAACACTTTTCACAGGGTGGTTAGCATCCCTCTCTCAACATTTTTCCAGGGTGGTTAGCATCCATCTCTCAACACTTTCCCCAGGGTGGTTAGCATCCCTCTCTCAACATTTTTCCAGGGTGGTTAGCATCCATCTCTCAACATTTTACCCAGGGTGGTTAGCATCCCTCTCTCAACATTTTTCCAGGGTGGTTAGCATCTATCTCTCAACACTTTTCCCAGGGTGGTTAGCATCCATCTCTCAACATTTTTCCCAGGGTGGTTAGCATCCCTCACTCAACATTTTTCCCAGGGTGGTTAGCATCCCTCTCTCAACACTTTTCCCAGGTTGGTTAGCATCCCTCTCTCAACACTTTTCCCAGGGTGGTTAGCATCCATCTCTCAACATTTTTCCCAGGGTGGTTAGCATCCCTCTCTCAACACTTTTCCCAGGGTGGTTAGCATCCATCTCTCAACATTTTTCCCAGGGTGGTTAGCATCCCTCTCAACACTTTTCCCAGGGTGGTTAGCATCCCTCTCAACACTTTTCCCAGGGTGGTTAGCATCCCTCTCTCAACATTTTTCCCAGAGTGGTTAGCATCCCTCTCTCAACATTTTTCCCAGGGTGGTTAGCATCCATCTCTCAACACTTTTCCCAGGGTGGTTAGCATCCCTCTCTCAACATTTTTCCCAGGGTGGTTAGCATCCATCTCTCAACACTTTTACCAGGGTGGTTAGCATCCCTCTCTCAACATTTTTCCCAGGGTGGTTAGCATCCATCTCTCAACATTTTTCCCAGGGTGGTAAGCATCCCTCTCTCAACACTTTTCCCAGGGTGGTTAGCATCCATCTCTCAACATTTTTCCCAGGGTGGTTAGCATCCCTCTCTCAACACTTTTCCCAGGGTGGTTAGCATCCCTCTCTCAACATTTTTCCCAGGGTGGTTAGCATCCCTCTCTCAACATTTTTCCCAGGGTGGTTAGCATACATCTGTCAACACTTTTCCCAGGGTGGTTAGCATCCCTCTCTCAACATTTTTCCAGGGTGGTTAGCATCCATCTCTCAACATTTTTCCAGGGTGGTTAGCATCCCTCTCTCAGCACTTTTCCCAGGGTATTTAGCATCCATCTCTCAACATTTTTCCAGGGTGGTTAGCATCCCTCTCTCAACACTTTTACCAGGGTGGTTAGCATCCCTCTCTCAACATTTTTCCAGGGTGGTTAGCATCCATCTCTCAACACTTTTCCCAGGGTGGTTAGCATCCCTCTCTCAACATTTTTCCAGGGTGGTTAGCATCCATCTCTCAACATTTTACCCAGGGTGGTTAGCATCCCTCTCTCAACATTTTTCCAGGGTGGTTAGCATCCATCTCTCAACACTTTTCCCAGGGTGGTTAGCATCCATCTCTCAACATTTTTCCCAGGGTGGTTAGCATCCCTCACTCAACATTTTTCCCAGGGTGGTTAGCATCCCTCTCTCAACACTTTTCCCAGGTTGGTTAGCATCCCTCTCTCAACACTTTTCCCAGGGTGGTTAGCATCCCTCTCTCAACACTTTTCCCAGGGTGGTTAGCATCCATCTCTCAACATTTTTCCCAGGGTGGTTAGCATCTCTCTCAACACTTTTCCCAGGGTGGTTAGCATCCCTCTCTCAACATTTTTCCCAGAGTGGTTAGCATCCCTCTCTCAACATTTTTCCCAGGGTGGTTAGCATCCATCTCTCAACACTTTTCCCAGGGTGGTTAGCATCCCTCTCTCAACATTTTTCCCAGGGTGGTTAGCATCCATCTCTCAACATTTTTCCCAGAGTGGTTAGCATCCCTCTCTCAACATTTTTCCCAGGGTGGTTAGCATCCATCTCTCAACATTTTTCCCAGGGTGGTTAGCATCCCTCTCTCAACACTTTTCCCAGGGTGGTTAGCATCCATCTCTCAACATTTTTCCCAGGGTGGTTAGCATCCCTCTCAACACTTTTCCCAGGGTGGTTAGCATCCCTCTCTCAACATTTTTCCCAGAGTGGTTAGCATCCCTCTCTCAACATTTTTCCCAGGGTGGTTAGCATCCATCTCTCAACACTTTTCCCAGGGTGGTTAGCATCCCTCTCTCAACATTTTTCCCAGGGTGGTTAGCATCCATCTCTCAACACTTTTACCAGGGTGGTTAGCATCCCTCTCTCAACATTTTTCCCAGGGTGGTTAGCATCCATCTCTCAACATTTTTCCCAGGGTGGTAAGCATCCCTCTCTCAACACTTTTCCCAGGGTGGTTAGCATCCATCTCTCAACATTTTTCCCAGGGTGGTTAGCATCCCTCTCTCAACACTTTTCCCAGGGTGGTTAGCATCCCTCTCTCAACATTTTTCCCAGGGTGGTTAGCATCCCTCTCTCAACATTTTTCCCAGGGTGGTTAGCATACATCTGTCAACACTTTTCCCAGGGTGGTTAGCATCCCTCTCTCAACATTTTTCCAGGGTGGTTAGCATCCGTCTCTCAACATTTTTCCAGGGTGGTTAGCATCCCTCTCTCAACACTTTTCCCAGGGTATTTAGCATCCATCTCTCAACATTTTTCCAGGGTGGTTAGCATCCCTCTCTCAACATTTTTCCAGGGTGGTTAGCATCCCTCTCTCAACATTTTTCTCAGGGTGGTTAGCATCCCTCTCTCAACATTTTTCCCAGGGTGGTTAGCATCCCTCTCTCAACGTTTGGTTGAGACGATTCATGTTCTATGGCTCCTTCTTCGAGACTACTGAAGCAGAGTTGAGCTTCACAAGAAGCCATGACTTTTTGAACGAGCTCATCTTTCTCCATCCCCGCATCTTTGCATCATAAGTTTCAATGTCATGGATTCCTTTTTATTTTCCTCACTTGTCATTCTCTTCCTTCTTGTTCATCGTCAACACATTCATCCTTTTGTGTACCGATTGTCTTCTTCTTGTTTCTCCCCTCGTGATGATTTCACTTTTTACTTCTTGGTGCCACGAGTTGCTCAAGCTAGTTTGTTTATTGTACGTTTGTCAGGTGCACGTGATCTCCCTTCTCCAAATAATTAAATATATAAAGGGCGCAGGTAATTGAATGCTGTGCACATTGTCACGGTGTTTCACACTTCGTACCTTCACGAGTCGCTCAAAGCACTTTGTGCTTAATGCATCTAAATCTAGTTTTTACATATATTTGTCACGTGTCTGAGATAGCCCGAAGACATTGATTGCATCCGTGTGAACATATGGACGCTCACGGGAAGAACATTGAAAATACAGACGACTGGTGTCCAGGTGGTGTGCTTTGAGTGACATTTGTGGATTTTTTTAAACGAAGGGAATTGGATGTGGAAAGGAGGGGTCGGGGGTGATAAAAGACTCCTCCCCATCCTCCCCATCCTAATACCCTCCCCCATCTTCCAAGAACCAACTGGCCAGGCCTGACGTTGAAATGAAGGTGATTATGGCAGGAATTTTGAATTTGTTCAGGTTGTCAGGGATAACTCGCCTGCTCTTCTTGAAAGACACTGTGGGATCGTTTACGTCCATCAATTGATGCTCGCACAATGGACACCCAGCTGAACGTCCAAACGAGGGACGGCGCATTCTGTAACGCAACACTCTACCTGCGAAGGTAGCTGCGATTCTCTACCTGTAACGCAACACTCTACCTGCGAAGTACCAATCCAGCAGGTTAACGATGGGTTGGGAGTCGAATCGGGACAACAAAGCTCAGGGGCAAGTGCGAGTAGCAGAATAAATGAGAGCACATACGTGCGCCTCACTTTATTTTGCGATTGATCAAAGATGGCGGACTAGTAGACTGGCAGCCATATTACTTTTTAAAAAACCTTTTTTTAAATTGGATACAACATCGAGGCTCATGAAAGAGCTAACATTTATCACACAAAAAAATCAAAGACACTTCAAACATATAATAAGGGGAGCGGTGGACACGATGGGGAGAGAGGGGGAAGCACAAACACAACATTTGAGAGCAGGTTCATCGGGAGATCTGTGGGAGGGAGAGGGCTTGAGGAGGCGTGGGAAGGGGGGCGGTGGGAGAAATATTAAGCACAAGGACACTGCAAGGACTTCCAGGAAAGAAGTTGGTATTTCAAAACGGTGGATCTGGGGTGAATTAGCGGGGGTAGAAAAGATCAAGGTTTTGGATGGGGGAAGATAAGAGATGGTGGTGAACAGCTGTTTTAAAGACCTGGAGGGAGGCGTGGGATTGAAGAGAATGTGAGGGTTTGTCCCAGAGGCGGGAGAAAAGAGGAATGAAGGAGTGAAGGTGAGCGGAGAGCCTAGATTTTGGCAGTTTAACCATAAGAGGGTTGCAGGCCGATCTTGTGCGACCTGTTTTGGAATATTTGGGGGACAGAGCACAGAGAGAGCTGGGGGAGCAAGGCCGGAGCGGAGTCGGTAGAAGACGGAAAGACATCCGACTAGGTCGGATGTTCCTACATGCTGCTGATGCAACACAGAGAGGGCATAGTAAGGTCCTCATACAAACTGTGGACACAGATGTTGTCATGCTTGCAGTTACACCATCCCAGAAGCTTTCAGTGATGATATGGTTACAATTTGGGACAGGCAAGAACATGCGATTTATCTCTGCACATGATATAGCCACAGCTCTTGGCCCTGAGAAATCTAAAGCCCTCCCCATGTTTCATGCACTAACAGGGTGTGACACTTCTTCAGCGTTTAATGGGCGTGGAAAGGTAACTGCATGGAATGTGTGGGAATCATTCCCCGAGCTCACAGAGGTACTAGCAGAAATTTGCCACCAGAGCACAGAGATAACTGAAACCTGCATGAACGTCATTGAGAGATTTGTTATTCTGTTGTATGATCGCACAAGTACTGCTACTGACATTAACATTGTACAAAAGAAACTGTTTGCAAAGAAGGGCAGACCTGTGGAATCAATTCCACCGACACATGATGCCCTTGTGCAGCACGTAAAGCGGGCAGTATACCAAGGCGCACTATGCTGGGGACAAGCATTGCATGCTAAGCCTGATCTACCAAGCCCCACTGAATGGGGTTGGCAAAAAACGTCTGCTGGCCAGTTCAAACCAATATGGACAACACTTCCAGAGGCTGCAAAGATCTGCAATGAACTTGTTAAGTGTGGGTGCAAAAAAGGATGTACTGGTCGTTGCCGGTGTAAGAAAGCTGCACTTCCCTGTACTTCTCTCTGCGCATGTGATGGAGAATGCAGCAAAGACTAGAAAACCACAAGATGGCACAGTTACAGTCTGCGATGTCATAGACACTTTTAATCACTGAAGAATGCCAACCTGTTAAGAGTATTTATATGCATTCCCAGTATGCATGATACTATGCAAAATTAATATTTTCATATGACTGCTTAATATTTTATGTTACCATTGGATTCCTAGACCCTAAAAATGTAGGTGCAGGCACTGCAACCATTTAGATAGCTGTTCTAATTATGGAGATATTCATCAAAACAGGTCTGTTATGGCGGCCATCTTGGATTTCAAGATGGCCGCCATATGGGGTGAAATTGGAGATGCCCCCTGGACTAAAAATCTTTCTTTTGGGGTATTCTAGCCATGTGCCAAGTTTCATGCTTTTAAGGGAAAAGGCACAATTCATCAGTTAAGCAGCCCCACTATACCTACCTGCCTGCAGTGAGTGAGTGAAAGGCCCTCGGAGTTAGCTTCATCGCGGGAGATTCCAATGTTTCTGAAAGCTTTGGTTTCAACAGCGTGAAGCCGAGCTAGGTGTGAGGAGGCAGGAGCACCGGCCCAGAGGGGGGAACAGTATTCCATTGAGCTGCGGATGAAAGCCTTGTATGAGGTGAGGAGTTCAGGTGTGCCAAGGAAGGACTTCGCACGATGGAGGATGCCCAGTCGGCGACTGGCTTTGGAGGCCAGATTGGAAATGTGGTTTTCCCAGGAAAGATGATGGCAGATGGTGAGACCCAAAAGCTTGAGTGACAGAACTTCTTGGAGAGGATTATTCAGAAAGTAGATGGGAGGGTTGTCCAGTCGGTCTTTTCGGAGAGACATCGTAAGAGTGTGAGATTTGTCAGGATTGAAAGACATGTTCCACTTGTTTGACCAGTCTGTGATTTTGTCCAGGTCTGCAGAGAGTGAGGAGGCTGCAGACTGCCGATCTGAGGGATGAGGAATGGAGCGGCAGAGAGTGGAGTCATCAGCAAAGAGGTAGAGAGGATTTTCAAGAGACTCAGAGATATCATTGATGAAGGCCAGAAAAAGCACAGGGCCCAGAACACTGCCTTGGGGAACTCCAGCCAGAACATGAATGGAGATGAGGGAAATCTATTCAGGGCCACACGTTGACTACGACTAGAGAGGAAGTCCGCAAGCCATGTGTGGAGATTTCCATGGATACCATAGGAGGAGAGTTTGGTGAGCATAGCTGGGTGCCAGACCGTATCGAAGGCACGTGATATTTCAAGGGACACAGCTCTAATTTCCTGTTTGGCATTGAGGACCTCCATCCATTGTTGAGACAGCAGAATCAGCATGTTCAGAGTAGAGTGACCTGGCCTGAAACCAAATTGATGGTCAGAGATCAAGCCATTGGAGAAGAGTTGCAGTTGAACACGTCCTCAACAATTTCTCGGACATGCATTTTCCGATCTTGTGAAAACTTGGCACACACGTAATGAATGATGGCTTACATGTGCACGCCATTTGTTTTCGAGATCAGATCCAAGATGGCCGACTGGTGGCCATTTTGTAGATTAAACGTGTCCTCAACCATTTCTCGCATATGCATTTTCCGATCTTGTGCAAACTTGGCACACACATAACGAATGATGGCTTACATATGCACGTCATTTGTTTTCGAGATCAGATCCAAGATGGCCGACTGGCGGCCATTTTGTTGATTAAACATGTCCCCAACCAATTCTCGACAGGCATGGACCGATTTTGTTCAAACTTGACACAAAGACAATACATGAGAGTATACATAAGCAGAAGATGTTGTTTTGTAATCCGACCAAAGATGGCCGATTGACGGCCTTTAACTCGGTACAGCAAAATTAGTAAAACCAACTGGGCTTTGGCATATTATGTCTTTTTCTTCTTATTCAAAGGTCAAATGGGATCTCCTCGCGGTTCAAAATATTTGTTTTCGCTTTAACGTTTCCTTCGAAATTCGTATTGCTGGACGATGTCAATCTTTTGAACTCGTTCTTGTTGCATTATGGTCCAAATGACTTCGCATTACCTGTTTTCAAAGGTTATTTTGCTGATTAAGTTGATAAATTGGCATTTATATTCGAACTGACAATATTCTTTGTCTTTGCACCTGTAGGAAAGTGGTTCACCTATGGGATAATTATCATTGTACTAATGCTGGACCTCAACATGTGGAAGAACCAAATCTTCTATCAACCATATGACTATGGGCAGTACATTGCACCTGATGGCATGATTTGGACGGTGGAAGACCCCTTACAGTTGGAACAATTCAACGCTTCGACGCTGAACTGGAAATGGCGGTGGTCCCACAGTGATCCAGGTACTAACCGTACGTATGGTTCTTCCGACAGCATCATGTTCAGCCGTTATGTAGGTGCAAGCCTACCTGTCAAATGCCTTGCGTTCATTCCCAGCATGCTCGCCTTCGTCATGTTTGGGGTCCTCATTTCAGTTTTCGGCCGCTTTAACAAAATCGAGGTGGCTCAAATAGAAGCTCTGGTTTTGAGCCGAAAGCAGGTGGCTGGGACTCTTTCGCACCTGGTTGATGGGCAGCAGGAGAGGTGGATCTCGTTTGGCACTGACATTTTTGATGCAACCGCTTTGGAATTAGAGAACCGAGAGAATATACTGGAGGAAGGTGCTCATGTTGCCCCTGAAGCCGCAACAAACTTTCCAGGTGCACAACCTGATCGGCCGAAAGTAACCACGATAGTGACGCCAGGTGGGAAGTCGATCTCGAATTACCTTGGCAGTTGACGATGAACTCGCCACCTGCTCTGGACTGCAGAATTCCTTGTTGTCGGGTGAGTTTCCCATAGGATGTGGAAGCTGTCAAATGACTGTCATGCTCGATAACTTTGGAAACAATTTACCTTGGGAGGTCAAAACTCTACAGATGCTTTGTTGTCTAGGGTAAGGTAGATGGACGAGGTGTTTGAGGAAAAGTTGTGTGGAGCACAAATGATTGCTATGTTTGATGTACCCTCCCATGGCTGAATAACTCCTTTTTTTGTCATCACTTTCTCGAAACTAAATATGACAATTACTTGGGACTGTTCCTGTTCCTCTTTGGTGCTCATAAGTCAGTTCCTGTGCTGTTTCTCTGCCTCGTCTTTCTTTATTTCTCTTACCATTCTTCCTTTGTATTGCATTCACTAGCAACGGTACCCACCCTACGGGCGGGGCTTCAATTGGGAAGCCCAAATGAAAAGGGAAAATATCAGAAATTGAAGGCTTTTTTTTATTTTAAACGATTCATATAAACATCCGTTAAATCATATCACACGCAAATCATCAAAATCTAAACAGTATTTGTAGAATTTCAATAAAAGCCACATCACTGTTCATATCGGTAAATATTATTCCATCGTGTTTGGAAAAACTGGAAAATTGGAAAAATTGGGGAAAATATTGGAAAAGCAATATAGCTTATTTTACTCCAGGGGGACCCAGGATTACCTACCACAAATTTTTTTGCGATCGGTTCAGCCGTTTTTGCGGTACCTGGGAACACACGGACAGACAGACAGACATTTGGTGAATAATAGTAACTAGCAACGGTACCCACCCTACGGGCGGGGCTTCAATTGGGAAGCCCAAATAAAAAGGCAAAATATCAGAAATTGAAGGCTTTTTTTATTTTAAACGATATATATAAACATCCGTTGAATCATATCACACGCAAATCATCAAAATCTAAACAGTACTTGGCGCCCATTTTGAGAAAAGATTGAATTCTGCAAAACGGAGGCGGCCGCTACACGTCTTTCTCAGTCGCACGTTTATGTGTGAAGAGTGCGCGCCGAATCTGTAACACGGAAGCGGCCGCTACACGTCTTTCTCAGTCGCTTTGCACACGCTGCCGTGTTACTTTGGAGCCGCACGTTTATATAGGAAGAGTTCGTCAGGAGTCGATCTACTCTCTTCTGGTATGTATAATTTCAATAAAAGCCACATTACTGGTCACATCGGTAAATATTATTCCATCGTGTTTGGAAAAACTGGAAAATTGGAAAATTGGAAAAATTGGAAAAACAATATAGCCATATTTACTCCAGGGGGTCCTGGGATTACCCACCCAAAATATCGTTGCGATCAGTTCAGCCGTTTTTGCGGTACCTTCGAACGGACAGACAGACGGACGGACATTTGGTGAATTATAGTAAGAAGATGGATATTGTGGGAAACCCTCTTTTCCATAGGTTTTATTTTGCTCATTTTATCTTGCTGCATGTAGTACAAAATGGGTCTCCAACACCATTGGTTTTAGCAGCTTTTTAGTTACCTTTACTGATTACTTCATAAACTCGACCCATCTATACACTGTCAGACTAGCGATTTGCAGACAGGGCGAGACATCAATCTGTCCGTCGTCCATCGGACGCACTGGTTGACGGTAGTCGGTAAACATCCCACGGTGTCTTTTTGCAAAGGGTAGCCGAGTTATCACTGAAGTTTGCACCTTCAGTCGAACATCAGGCCTGGCCAGACAATTCATGAAATACTTGGATCAAAAGTTTTCCCTGTCCAACCCCACAAGAAGGTGAGAATAATTGTTCCGCTAAAATAAGTAGTCATGGTACTATAGTATCATTCCTTTTCTATATCTCCAAAATAAGATGCCATTTTGTTTGTTACCCTCGCCTGAGGAGAGGGAATTGCATTTGAGTCCGTTTGTTTATCTGTTTGTCTGTCTGTTTGGCTGTCTGTTTGTCTGTCTGTTTGTCCGCACAGAATAAATATGATTTTCTCTGCAGTTGGTCCAATAGACAGGAAATTTTCACCATAGGTGCAACTTCACCTGTATAATTTTCTAATGATACTTATGACGTCATAGGTCACGTGGTTCGGCCGCCATCTTGGAAAAAAACGAAAAACTTTGCACCTCTATCTCCGAAAGCACTGCATAGAAAAAATTGAGACATGGCTCATTGTAAAGACCTCTCCATGGGGAATAAAATATGTTAATGATGATGTCATAGGTGCCTCCATTATGACGTCATAATTCGACAAGTACAAAACTTCATCCGATCAAGATGAAATTTATTGAGCATAATCTTGGAATAAATTTGTGGAGAAAAAAAATAATGCTGACGTCATCGGTTACGTGGTTCGGCCGCCATATTTGCTTTAACACAAAAGCCTTAAAAACACTGAAAATACATCCTGGTGAGGGTTTTCAATCTCTGATTGCTCTTTCTTGTTTATTTTGGCTTTGAGAGCTTGTCACACATTTGCTAGGCCACCCATGTTCCTGTAATCCCCTTAAAGTAGAGTTCCACACAACGTCAGTCCATTGCACGCACAATTTATTTACATTCAAGAGCCTACAGGACATGTTTGTAGTACATGAGGACTATGTGCTGAAATGCCTGTGGACATGAGTTGTCAACACGACTTATTTCACTCCGGCAATGCGATTTACAAACTCTATTGTCTGCATCTTTCCGAAATCCACAAAAGGATTTTGATTAGTCGGCGATGGGCCCGATAAGCCTGCAATATGAATCAGTTGAGCTTGAGCGTGGCGCATTCAGGGCGCACTGGATGAAGCTTTTCACGAGGTACTCGCAATTTATTACGTGGTTTTTCTTTTCCCTTCGCTGCGCAGTCATGTTTCTCATCTATTAATTGGTAGAGTGAGCACATAACTCTCCCTTATTACCTCCGTCACCGAAGGTGGACAGAGGATGTTTTTCCAACCCCGTCTGTCTGTCTGTGAGCAGGAAATCTTAAGTTATGGATGGATTCCGACGAAATTTGGTGGACGGGTTGGGTGTGTGTCCAGGACGAAGTGATTCGATTTTGGGGAATATCTGGATTGAAGATTGTTTTTGGTGATTCTTCTCCATTGAGAGAAGATAGGGCCAAAAACGATACATAGCAGGATATCTCAAAAAGTTATGGATGGATTCCGACGAAATTTGGTAGATGGGTTTTTTTTTTGGTTTTTTTTTTTTGTATACAAGATCGAGGCTCGTGAAAGAGCTAACATTAATCACACAAAAAGACAAACCGACACACAAAACACAAAAAACAAGGGGAGCGGTAGACAAGATGGGGAGAGAGGGGGAAGGACACAAAAGAGAGGGGGAAGGACACAAACACAACATTTGAGAGCAGGGACATCGGGAGGACTTGGGGGGAGGTGGGAGAGGATTAAAACGTATGAACACTGCAAGGACTCTGGGGTGAATTACCGGGGGTAGAAAAGATCAAGGTTTTCGATGGGGGAAGATAAGAGATGGTGGTGAACAGCTGTTTTAAAGACCTGGAGGGAGGAGTGGGATTGAAGGGAGTGGGGGAGTTTGTTCCAGAGGCGGGAGAAAAGGGGAATGAAAGAGTGAATGTGAGCAGAGAGCCTAGACTTTGGCAGTTTAACCAGAAGAGGGTTGCAGGCAGATCTTGTGCGACCTGAAGGAATATTGGGGGGACAGAGCACAGAGAGAGCTGGGGGAGCAAGGCCGGAGAGGAGTCGGTAGAAGACAGAAAGACCACCAACCTGCCTGCGGTGAGTGAGTGAAAGGCCCTCGGCGTTGACTACATCGCAGGAGATTCCAATGATTCTGAAAGCTTTGGCCTCAACAGCGTGAAGCCGAGCAAGGTGTGAGGCAGGAGCACCAGCCCAGAGGGGGGAACAGTATTCCATTGAGCCGCGGATGAAAGCCTTGTATGTGGTGAGGAGCTCAGGTGTGCCAAGGAAGGACTTCGCACGACGGAGGATGCCCAGTCGGCGACTGGCTTTGGAGGCCAGCTTGGAAATGTGGTTTTCCCAAGAAAGATCATGGCAGATAGTGAGACCCAAAAGCTTGAGCGACAGAACTTCTTGGAGAGGATTGTTGAGAAAGTATATGGGAGGGTTGTCCAGTCGGTCCTTTCGGAGAGACATTGTAAGAGTGTGAGATTTGTCAGGATTGAAAGACATGTTCCACTTGTTTGACCAGTCTGTGATTTTGTCCAGGTCTGCAGAGAGTGAGGAGGCTGCAGACTGCCGATCTGAGGGATGAGGAATGGAACGACAGAGAGTAGAGTCGTCAGCAAAGAGATAGAGAGGATTTTCAAGAGAGTCAGAGAGATCATTGATGAAGACCAGAAAAAGCACAGGGCCCAGAACACTACCTTGGGGAACTCCAGCCTGAACAGGAAGAGGAGATGAGAGAAACCCATTCAGGGCCACACGTTGACTACGACCAGAGAGGAAGTCCGCCAGCCATGCGTGGAGATTTCCATGGATACCAAAGGAGGAGAGTTTGGAGAGCAGAGCAGGGTGCCAGACCATATCGAAGGCACGTGAAATGTCAAGGGAGACAGCTCTAATTTCCTGTTTGGCGTTGAGGACCTCCATCCATTGTTGAGAAAGCAGAAGCAGCATGTCCAGAGTAGAGTGACCAGGTCTGAAACCAAATTGATGATCAGAGATCAAGCCATTGGAGAAGAGGGTGTGCGTCCAGGACGTGTGGTTGGGTGTGTGTCCAGGACGAATTGATTCGATTTTGGGGAATATCTGGATTGAAGATTGTTTTTGGTGATTCTTCTCCATTGAGAGAAGATTGGGCCAAAAACTATATATAGCAGGATATCTCAAAAATATGGATGCGTTGAAACTTGGTAGACAGGTTAGTGTGTGACAAGGATGAAATGATTAGGTTTTGGTGAAGATCCAGATGTGGATCCGGATACTAGAATTGTTTTTTATTTCATCTGATTCTTAACCATTTAGAGGAGGGGCCAAAAACGATATACAGCATGATGTTTCAAGAACTTGTGGACGGATTATGACAAAACTTGGTGGATGAGTGGGTTAGATCACAATAACAAGCCGATTCGATTTTGGTTCATGTCCGGATGCAGCTCCGGCCTATCAATAGCAGCGGCCTGGTCTTAGTGATTCTTGGGCCCTGCGCGAAGGTCAAAGATGACCCCCACACACCCTTTATTCACACCCAACCCACTCTGAACAAGAATAAAGCGCCCAATTTTAACAATATATGTCCCTTCAATAATGCACCACAGTTTGTGATTTGAACTTACTCGATTCTACAATATTCATCCAAACAACACAGAAAACGTAGAGCTATTACTATAAAAAAAATAGCATTCATATTATGAAAGCCCGTCAAAAATGACGAGTTGGCACAATTTATTCGACGGTGCAGCCTCATGAACGTGTCAAAGTCTGAAGCCTTGGCCTAACGTCAGGTGTGCTTATTACCTCCGCCACCAAAGGTGCATGGAGGTTATGTTTTCACCCCTGTCTCTGTCTGTCTGTCTGTCTGTTTGTTTATGTGAACAGGATATATCAAAAAGTTGTGGACGGATTCGGACGAAGTTTGGCAGAGATGTAGCGAATGTGACAAGGACGAAATGATTAGATTTTGGTGAAGATCCGGATTCGGATCCGGCTACTAGAATTTTGTAAGTGAATCTTCACCATTGGGAGATCGGGCCAAAAACGATACATAGCAGGATATCTCAAAAAGTTGTGGACGGATTTTGGGCGAAACGTGGTGGACCGGTTGGGTGTCTGACAAGGACGATTTAATTCGATTTTGGTGAAGACATGAATATGGATTCGGATATGAGAATTATTTAATTTTTTTAAGTGATTCTTCGCCATCGAGTGATATGGCCAAAAACGAGGGGTAGATAATGGTATGAAAGACTTGACCGATGATTAATTAATTAAATGTGATTCTGTATTGTGATTTTCTGTTCTACTCTGAGATACAAAACGTAAACTGTTCACCTGGCGGAGGTATGCTCTCTACTGAGTGCCGTTCTAGCATTTTCTTTATTTATGAGACATCCTACAAATGTAAACGAACTGGTTTTACTCTACGCGCAATGCACATCACATGCAGCGAATTCTTCTATTTAATGTTACCTCCCTGCATTTTCTATTTATTGTTATTAAATATATATGTACTACTACTTCTTCCTACTCCTTCCTTCTTCTTCCTACTCTTCCTTTCTACTTCTTCTCCTACTTCTGTACACCGCCCTTGAGCCTCGGTTTGTAAATCACTTTGTACAATTTCAATGGAAGAGACATAAATTACTAATTACTGTTATTTGGGGACCTTGGGGTCTTTGAGGGTCTTCTTGATCTTTTAGGTCTTTCGTTATTTGGGGTATTGGGATTTTGGAGTATTTGGGGTTTTCAGCGTCTTTTGGATCTTCTGTGTCTTCGGGATCTTTAAGTGTCGTTGGGGTATTTTCGTTTCTTTTTTTTTGTGTGTTTCGAGGTCTTTTCGCCTTTCAGGGCCTTTGGGGTCTTTAAGGGTCTTTGGGGTCTTTGAGGGTCTTCTTGATCTTTTAGGTCTTTCGTTATTTGGGGTATTGGGATTTTGGAGTATTTGGGGTCTTCAGGTTCTTTTGGATATTTTGTGTCCTCGGGATCTTTAAGTGTCGTTGGGGTATTTTCGGTCTTTTGTGTTTTCGGGGTCTTTTCGGCCTTCGGGGGCTTTTGGGTATTTGGGGTATTTAAGTGTCTTTGGGGTATTTTTGGTCTTCAGGGTCTTTTTGGTTCCTCTTTGTCTTTTGGGTCCTTCAGGGTCTTTTGTGTCTTTTGACTGTAGTGAACGCACAGTCGTGTTAAAAGAGCATTACATAAAGCCTTTGAAACCTACCTTTATGAAGGGGGACAGACAATCAGACATCTGTCCAAATGTACAAACAAAACTCGGTTTTATATTTTTTTGTATACTGAATCGAGGCTCGTGAAAGAGCTAACATTTACTTCACAAACAAATCAACCAGACAAACAAAATATATAAAAAGAGGGAGCGGAAGACAAGATGGGGAGAGAAGGGGAAGCACACAAACACAACATTTGAGAGCAGGGAGATGTGTGGGAGGGAGAGGGCTTGGGGGGAGGAGGCGTGGGAAGGGGGGGGGGGGAAGTATAAAACACAAGGACACCAAGGACTTCCAGGACAGAAGTTGGTATTTCAAAAAAGTGGAATTGGGGTGAAATTAGCGGGGGTAGAAAAGATCAAGGTTTTGGATGGGGGAAGATAAGAGATGGTGGTGAACAGCCGTTTTAAAGACCTGGAGGGTGGAGTGGGATTGAAGAGAGTGAGGGAGTTTGTTCCAGAGGCGGGAGAAAAGAGGAATGAAGGAGTGAAGGTGAGCAGAGAGTCTTTCCCAGGTGAGCAGAGATTTCAATATTGCCCACTGCATCGGCACCATTAAGGATTCGCTGGATGAGGTGAGAGCCTCTACCATCAATGTGTGCTGGCACAACCTGTTGCCACAGGCAGTATGGTAGATAGGTATGGAAGATATGGTAGATATGGTATGGATAGATATGGTATGGTATGGCAGTATGGTAGATACTGTATGGTAGATGATACAGTATGGTAGATACAGTATGGTAGATATGGCAGTATGGTAGGTATGGTATGGCAGTATGGTAGTATGGTAGATACATATGGTATGGATATGGTAGATATGGTAGGTATGGTAGATATGGTAGATAGGAATGCAATGATTCTATATTCATTTGGCATCTCAGTGTGAGTACATTGTATTGGGCTCGATAAACAACTTGTCCTACTCTCGCTATAACTCAGAAAAGATTGCGTTAGTAAGGAAGAAATGTTCTTACCTGTTAGGCATAACGTTACCACTTCTGCTGCTTCAATCTCCGCTTTACTTTTGAAGAATTAGTAACTTTTTGTGAACTTTCATGTAATTTCTTCTCTGCCTTTTCTTTTTCGTTTTTCTGTCCCACTTGAGGATAATTTTGTTTCATTTTTTTCTGGCTAACTTTGCCTATCAGCTCGATTGATGACGTGTGCGTGTCATTTTTGAAAAATAATTAAGGCCGACGAACAGCGCTCGCTATCGAATAGATCGATCATGTGTCGATGTATGGGCGTCATTTAACACAAAATACAACCTATGGATGCGAGTGGAATTGCTCATTTGCAAAGGGAAGGTTGTTGGAAGTGATTGTTGTTGGAACTTTTTGCTATCAGAGAAAAGTTAAATACAGCAGATGAAAACACTTACAGGTGTTTCATTCTATACACTGGGTGATGTAATTGATGGATTCTTCAGTCGGTCATAAAGTATATCATCTCCACCAGCAATTGCTCTGGCTACTCCACAGGTAAGACCACCCCTGATCACTGGTAACAACATGTGGACCTTTCATCCTGGTGGAGGTCTGCACTCTCCCTAGTGCCTTTCTTTGTAGACTGTATGTTGCTGTAAAGTGTCCCCATAAGAGTGTAGTCCAAAATACATGCTTGATTGGCCACCTGGTCAATGGTGACCAAACTCCACTTCTAAAGATGCTATGGTTCCATGTTGTCCGAAGCAAGGTATTGTGATGCCTTTAGAATAGTCCTAAGTTCCGGGTCATGTGAATAAGTGAAAGCGTCCCTCTTCCACTGCTCGGCTCAGCAAGGTTCCATTTGCTCTTCCACACTCGTCCAGGTACAAGGCAATGCCGATACATACCTGCTCCTCCAGGTATCATGTTGCAATGCTGTAAAGTATCTCGACAAACTACGATCAATTGTCGTACGCGTTTATTCACTCTGCCGTTCAAGGCCCGATTCAGAGCAGCGCCATCCGAGCTCTGGCGTAGGGATACAACCCGGTCCCGGTGTAGGGATACAACGGTGAACATTTGCACTGCATACATGACATCCTCCCCTTTAAGTCCAAAATTACCAAGAGCAATACGTGCTAGATTTCCAGAATTGACATTTCAAAAGCAACATTTCCAAAACATGTGAAAATATGTGTGCAAACGGTCAAGAGAATAATGAGAATACGTGAAAATAGAACATGTGTCAACGTGAAAAAAAAAACATCTTCAAAGATTCAACCGGTCGGGTGCTTTTCTCTCACGCATTGAGCGTCGCGGTGTACCAGTGGATACAGAGTCCGAGGTGATTCCTTTGGGTCGCGGTGTACCAGTGGATACAGAGTCCGAGGTGATTCCTTTGGTCTCCACGAAGGGTGTAGCGTTTGCAGAGGTTTTTGGGGCATCCGAGCCGGCTGGAGCGGCCACGACGATCTCCGGCAGTGGCGGGTCGAACTGTTGTCCTGACTGTGACGATGCTACAGGCTCCATCGACTCACAGTGACGGTAGGTTATGTGGTCCTGATGTCGACGAATTTCGCGGCCGTCCTGCAGGCGAATCACACTGGACAGTGGACCTGGCTTCTCGATGATGTCCCCCAGTAGCCACGTCGCACCTGCACCAAAATTTCGGGCAAACACTGGATCTCCAATGTTGATACATCGACTGTTGGACGTCTTATCGTGCACCAACTTTTGATTAAGCTGGCTCTGATAAACATTTGATGATATGTCTGGTTTGAGATTGTCAAGTGTCGATCTCAAGTGTCGTTTCATCAATAACTCAGACGGAGCTGCACCGGTTGTTGATTGTGGCGTGATGCGGTATTTGAACAGGAGACGAGACAGCTTTGTTTCCAGGGTTCCCTCCTGAAGTTTCTGCCATCCGGATTTGATGATTCCCACGGATCGTTCGGCCAAGCCATTTGAAGCCTGGTGATGTGGGCTGACAAACTTATGTTTGATGCCGTTCCGACGTGTGAACTTGGCAAACTCGGTACTGGAAAAACACGAACCGTTATCACTCACGATCATCCTGGGCAGACCATGAGTGGCGAAACAGCGTCTGAGTCTTTCGATGACAATGGCTGACGTAGTACCATGCGTCACATAGGCATCAATCCATTTTGTGTGCGCGTCCGTAATTATTAGAATCATGCTGCCGTTAATAGGCCCGGCATAATCGAGATGTAGGCGATGCCACGGTTCGCTGGGCCATTCCCAGGGATGCAGTGGCGCTTTCGCAGGTGTATTCCGGGTGCTCTGGCAGGGGTAACAATGTCGAACATGATGTTCGATATCAGCATCAAGATTCGGCCACTACACATAGTTTCTGGCGAGTGGCTTCATCTTCACAATCCCGGGGTGACAGTCATGGATTTCATCCATGACCCTGGAATGCAGATTTTTCGGGATCACGACACGACATCCCCAGAGTAGGCAACCATTTTCCACGCTGAGTTCGTTTTTACGTGCTTTAAAAGCCGCAAAATCTGGGTCACCCTCAGGTAGCAAATGCCATCCAAGCTGTACAGCCTGGACAGTTCTGGACAGAACGGGGTCTCGTCGAGTATGAGTGCGGATCTGGCCGGAATCGACAGCACAATCTTCCAGATGATCCATCAGTGCGATAATGGATCCTGGTGTAGGCGAATCATCAACGGATTCTGGAAGGGGTAACCGACTCATGGCATCTGCATTTGTGATAGACGAACCGGGCTTATAACATATGGTGTCGTCATAAGCAGCGAGAAACAGGGACCAGCGGATGATCCTGGGCGGTAGTGTGTCAGATGTCGCCTTAGTTGGACCAAACAGACTGATCAGCGGCTTGTGATCAGTGCGAATCGTGAAATGATGTCCAAGAAGGTACTGGCGAAATTTGCCGACGCCGAAAACGATTCCCAATCCTTCCTTGTCAAGTTGGGAATAGTTTTTCTCTGCCGGGGACAACGTTCTGGATGCAAATGCAACCGGTCTTTCCGTACCATCAGGCATCACGTGTGATAATACACTCCCCACTCCATACCGACAGGCATCGCATGTCAGCACAAGATCCTTCTCTGGATCAAAATGAACGAGAACATTGGACGATTTGAGCAGATCCTTAGAGGTCTGGAATGCTGATTGTTCAGTAGACCCCCAGCTCCAGGAGACTCCTTTCCTCAAAAGCCGATAAAGGGGGCCCAAAACGTCGGTCACATTCGGGATGTAACGACCATAGAACTGAAGCAAACCGAGGTATGACTTCAATTCGGTCACATCTCGTGGAGAAGGAGCATCCTTGATAGCTCGGACTTTCTCATCTGTCGGGTGTAGACCCTCGGCATCAATCGTATGACCCAGGTACGTGACTGATGGCACCATAAACTTGCACTTGTCTCGACGCAAACGTAGGCCGGAGTCCGAAATCTTCTTCAGAACTCTCTCCAGGTTCTGTAGATGTTCCGCGTCCGTACGACCAGTAAACAGAATATCATCCTGGTAACAAACGATGTTGCGTTCGGCGGCAAACAAACTGTCCATGACACGCTGATAAATTCCAGGTGCAGATTTCACTCCAAAACTAAGTCGGTGGTACCTGTACAACCCACGATGCGTGTTGATGGTAAGATACTGTTTCGAATTCTCGTCCAAGCAGAGCTGTAGATAGGCGGATTTGAGATCGAGTTTCGTAAAAGTCTTGCCTCCCGTGAGACGAGCATAGAGGTCTTCGATCCTCGGGATTGGATATTTATCCAATGAAGAACACCTGTTCACGGTCATTTTATAATCTCCACATATGCGGATGGACTGGTCCGATTTTATGACCGGAACGATGGGCGCCGCCCATTCGGCATACTGGATTTGCTCGATGATCCTCAGATTTTCAAGATGATCCAGTTCCTTGTCAATCCGCTCACGCAGGGCGAAAGGGACTGGGCGAGCCCTGCAAAATATAGGATTGGCATCCCGGTCAACCCTGAGTTTAGCCGTATGTCCTTTCAAGGTTCCAAGCTCATCCTTGAAGACATCCGGGTACGTATCCAGCACATTTTTGAGTGTGTATGCTGCGGTAGGAGAAACGTTGGCTGCCCGGAGTTGATGAATGCTTTCCCACTTCAGTCGAATTATGCTCAACCAGTTCCTGCCGAGTAAGGAAGGGCCCTTTCCAGGAATGACGATCAGGGGTAGGTGAAACTCACGGTTATCGTAGCCCACCGTGACGTCACATGTACCGCAGGGAACAATCTTCTCACCTGTATAGGTGGAGAGTCCATAGGTAGTAGGTTTCAGATGGGGTCGGTCAGCATCACTCCACAGGTTTGTGAAAACAGCATGGCTGATGAGCGAGACGGCCGCACCAGTGTCGACCTCCATTTGCAATGGTCGATTGTTGACGACAACATTGGCAAGAAAAGGGTCCCGCCTATGGTGAGAATCAATATGAAGCAGGTCATACGATTCTGAGTTGTCGGAAACAGAGCTCACCTGGTCAAGCTCGGGTTCCTCCGAACCGATAAACTGATGAATCTTGTCAGCAGCTTTTCCTTTTCCCGATTTGCGAGTGATGCAAGCTGGAGAAATATGGCCAGTTTTCGAACAGAAATGGCAGGTGGCATCTTTGAACCGACACGTCTCCGGAGGGTGCTTTCCGTTGCACCGAAAACAGTTGTTGTGGGTTTGAGACCGCACTGGCTTCTGACGAGAAGCCTTGTTCCAACGTTTTGGCTGAACATGATCCAACCGATTCACAGCAGGGCTGGTACCAGACGAGCGAGTGGCACCGATGCTTGTAGCGTTGCGTTCAGCACTTTCCATGGAAATGGCGGTGTCTCTGGCATTTTGGAACGTCAGTCTTCTCTCAGCAAGCAGGCGTCTACGAGTGCGGTCATCGGACATGCCAACCACCAGCAAATCACGAAGCATGTCATCGATCGTGTCCCCAAACTCACACAGATGTGACAGTTTTTTGAGGTGTGCAATGAAGTCTGCGATCGACTGACCTTGCTGCTGTCTGCACATGTAAAAATTAAACCGACACAGGATGACTGAAGGAGATGGATTGCAATGTTCCTTCAAAGCGGCCTTGAGCTCTGCATACGTGAGCTCCTGGATTGTCCGAGGCCGAATCAGGTTTTTAACGAGTGTGAACGTCTCACCTCCGCAAACGGACAGGAAGACGGCCTTCATCTGGGCTTCGGTCGCGACGCCGTTCGCCTCGAAGTAGAAAGACAACCGCTCAGAATACGTGTCAAAATCCCCCTCATGAGGGTCGAATTCATCGAAATGGCCGAAAGATGTCATGGTCTAGATGTTTATCCTCGTCGCCATGTAAAGTATCTCGACAAACTACGATCAATTGTCGTACACGTTTATTCACTCTGCCGTTCAAGGCCCGATTCACAGCAGCGCCATCCGAGCTCTGGTGTAGGGATACAACCCGGTCCCGGACCCGGTGTAGGGATACAACCCGGTCCCGGTGTAGGGATACAACGGTGAACATTTGCACTGCATACATGACAAATGCCAAGTTCTCAGCTACGCCGCCTCATTGTTTACACTCACGGTCGCTCTTCTTGCCGATGAGACTTTCTGCAGACCTGTGAGCATTTCTCCTCAATCTCTCGTGCCCTGCACCGTGCACTCTTCCACTGTTTTCACTTTATTCTTGTGGACTCTCTTTGGAGTCTCTGGCTCTACCTTATTATTGTGGACTCTCTTTGGAGTCTCTGGTTTCACCTTATTACCATGGTCTCTCTTGGGAGTCTCTGGTTTCACCTTATTACCATGGTCTCTCTTGGGAGTCTCTGGTTTCACCTTATTACCATGGTCTCTCTTGGGAGTCTCTGGTTTCACCTTATTACCATGGTCTCTCTTGGGAGTCTCTGGTTTCACCTTATTACCATGGTCTCTCTTGGGAGTCTCTGGTTTCACCTTATTTCTGTGGACTGTCTTTGGAGTCTCTGGGTCTACATTATACTTGTGGCCTCTCTTTGGAGTCTCTTGCTCCACATTATTATTGTGGACTCTCTTTGGAGTCTCTGGCTCTACATTATACTTGTGGACTCTCTTTGGAGTCTCTTGCTCTACATTATACTTGTGGACTCTCTTGGGAGTCTCTGGTTTCACCTTATTTCTGTGGACTCTCTTTGGAGTCTCTGGTTTCACCTTATTTCTGTGGACTCTCTTTGGAGTCTCTGGCTCTACATTATACTTGTGGACTCTCTTTGGAGTCTCTGGTTTCACATTATTCTTGTGGACTCTCTTTGGAGTCTCTTGCTCCACATTATTATTGTGGACTCTCTTTGGAGTCTCTTGCTCCACATTATTATTGTGGACTCTCTTTGGAGTCTGTCTTCACATTATTATTGTGGACTCTCTTTGGAGTCTCTTGCTCCACATTATTATTGTGGACTCTCTTTGGAGTCTCTGGCTCTACATTATACTTGTGGCCTCTCTTTGGAGTCTCTGGTTTCACATTATTATTGTGGACTCTCTTTGGAGTCTCTTGCTCCACATTATTATTGTGGACTCTCTTTGGAGTCTGTCTTCACATTATTATTGTGGACTCTCTTTGGAGTCTGTCTTCACATTATTATTGTGGACTCTCTTTGGAGTCTCTTGCTCCACATTATTATTGTGGACTCTCTTTGAAGTCTGTCTTCACATTACTATTGTGGACTCTCTTTGGAGTCTGTCTTCACATTATTCTTGTTGACTCTCTTTGGAGTCTGTCTTCACATTACTATTGTGGACTCTCTTTGGAGTCTGTCTTCACATTACTATTGTGGACTCTCTTTGGAGTCTGTCTTCACATTATTATTGTGGACTCTCTTTGGAGTCTCTGGCTCTACATTATTAATGTGGACTCTCTTTGGAGTCTGGCTTCACATTATTATTGTGGACTCTCTTTGGAGTCTGTCTTCACATTATTCTTGTGGACTCTCTTTGGAGTCTCTGGTTTCACATTATTCTTGTGGACTCTCTTTGGAGTCTCTGGTTTCACATTATACTTGTGGACTCTCTTTGGAGTCTGTCTTCACATTACTATTGTGGACTCTCTTTGGATTCTGTCTTCACATTATTATTGTGGACTCTCTTTGGAGTCTCTGGCTCTACATTATTATTGTGGACTCTCTTTGGAGTCTCTGGTTCTACATTATTATTGTGGACTCTCTTTGGAGTCTCTGGCTCTACATTATTAATGTGGACTCTCTTTGGAGTCTGTCTTCACATTATTATTGTGGACTCTCTTTGGAGTCTGTCTTCACATTACTATTGTGGACTCTCTTTGGAGTCTGTCTTCACATTATTATTGTGGACTCTCTTTGGAGTCTCTGGCTCTACATTATTAATGTGGACTCTCTTTGGAGTCTGTCTTCACATTACTATTGTGGACTCTCTTTGGAGTCTCTGGCTTCACATTATTCTTGTGGACTCTCTTTGGAGTCTGTCTTCACATTATTCTTGTGGACTCTCTTTGGAGTCTCTGGTTTCACATTATTCTTGTGGACTCTCTTTGGAGTCTCTGGTTTCACATTATACTTGTGGACTCTCTTTGGAGTCTGTCTTCACATTATTCTTGTGGACTCTCTTTGGAGTCTCTGGTTTCACATTATACTTGTGGACTCTCTTTGGAGTCTGTCTTCACATTATTATTGTGGACTCTCTTTGGAGTCTGGCTTCACATTATTATTGTGGACTCTCTTTGGAGTCTCTGGCTCTACATTATTAATGTGGACTCTCTTTGGAGTCTGGCTTCACATTATTATTGTGGACTCTCTTTGGAGTCTGTCTTCACATTATTCTTGTGGACTCTCTTTGGAGTCTGTCTTCACATTATTCTTGTGGACTCTCTTTGGAGTCTCTGGTTTCACATTATTCTTGTGGACTCTCTTTGGAGTCTCTGGTTTCACATTATTATTGTGGACTCTCTTTGGAGTCTCTTGCTCCACATTATTATTGTGGACTCTCTTTGGAGTCTGTCTTCACATTACTATTGTGGACTCTCTTTGGATTCTGTCTTCACATTATTATTGTGGACTCTCTTTGGAGTCTGTCTTCACATTATTCTTGTGGACTCTCTTTGGAGTCTCTGGTTTCACATTATTCTTGTGGACTCTCTTTGGATTCTGTCTTCACATTATTATTGTGGACTCTCTTTGGAGTCTGTCTTCACATTATTCTTGTGGACTCTCTTTGGAGTCTGTCTTCACATTATTATTGTGGACTCTCTTTGGAGTCTGTCTTCACATTATTATTGTGGACTCTCTTTGGAGTCTGTCTTCACATTATTCTTGTGGACTCTCTTTGGAGTCTGTCTTCACATTATTATTGTGGACTCTCTTTGGAGTCTCTGGTTTCACATTATACTTGTGGACTCTCTTTGGAGTCTGTCTTCACATTACTATTGTGGACTCTCTTTGGATTCTGTCTTCACATTATTATTGTGGACTCTCTTTGGAGTCTGTCTTCACATTATTCTTGTGGACTCTCTTTGGAGTCTGTCTTCACATTATTATTGTGGACTCTCTTGTGGACTCTCTTTGGAGTCTCTGGTTTCACATTATACTTGTGGACTCTCTTTGGAGTCTGTCTTCACATTATACTTGTGGACTCTCTTTGAAGTCTCTGGTTTCACATTATACTTGTGGACTCTCTTTGGAGTCTGTCTTCACATTATACTTGTGGACTCTCTTTGGAGTCTCTGGTTTCACATTATTAATGTGGACTCTCTTTGGAGTCTGTCTTCACATTATTCTTGTGGACTCTCTTTGGAGTCTGTCTTCACATTATACTTGTGGACTCTCTTTGGAGTCTCTGGTTTCACATTATTAATGTGGACCCTCTTTGGAGTCTGTCTTCACATTATTCTTGTGGACTCTCTTTGGAGTCTCTGGTTTCACATTATTCTTGTGGACTCTCTTAAGAGTCTCTGGTTTCACATTATTCTTGTGGACTCTCTTAGGAGTCTCTGGCTCTACAGTATTCTTGTGGATTCTCGTTGGAAGCTCTGGCTCTACAGTATTTTTGTGGACCCTCTTTGGAGTCTGTCTTCACATTATTCTTGTGGACTCTCTTTGGAGTCTCTGGTTTCACATTATTCTTGTGGACTCTCTTTGGAGTCTCTGGTTTCACATTATACTTGTGGACTCTCTTTGGAGTCTGTCTTCACATTACTATTGTGGACTCTCTTTGGAGTCTCTGGCTCTACATTATTCTTGTGGACTCTCTTTGGAGTCTCTGGTTTCACATTATTCTTGTGGACTCTCTTTGGAGTCTCTGGTTTCACATTATTCTTGTGGACTCTTTTTGGGGTCTCTGGCTCTACATTATTCTTGTGGACTCTCTTTGGAGTCTCTGGTTTCACATTATTCTTGTGGACTCTCTTTGGAGTCTCTGGTTTCACATTATTCTTGTGGACTCTCTTTGGAGTCTCTGGTTTCACATTATTCTTGTGGACTCTTTTTGGGGTCTCTGGCTCTACATTATTCTTGTGGTCTCTCTTTGGAGTCTCTGGTTTCACCTTATTTCTGTGGACTCTCGTTGGAGTATTTTTCTTCACCTTTTGACCCGTTCCCTCCCTACTCTTTTCCCTTTACACCTGCGTTCCCTTGTTTTGTCAAACAAGAACCTCGTGTTCCATGAAGTGGCACAGGTATGAGCAAGGTAGGAGTAGGTCATTAACTATGATGAGGAATAACAAGGAAACCCGATTTAGCAGGAGGACATTTGGCCCATCATGCCTGCGCCACACCAATACCAGACCCAATGTATCTGTGAAAACGACGTAATTTAAATGGGGGAAAGAGGGAAGGAGTGGGGGAGAACGATGTGGCAGGCTTATGGATATCCTACGGGTGGTAAAATAAAAATGGGGAAATATATTTATTTTCATTATAAATAGGTATTATTACCTCCACCACCGAAGCTGGATGGAGGGTATGTTTTCACATCTGCTTGTGTGTTTGTCAGTGGCAGGATATAAAAAGTTGTGGACGGATTTGGACGCAAATTGTTGGACATGTTGGTTATGCGACAAGAAGAAGCCAATTCGATTTTGGTTCAGGTCCGAATCCAGATCCGGCCTATCAGTGGGATATAAAAAGTAAACTGCTCAGCCTGCCGGAGGTACGCTCTCTACCTAGTGCCGTTCTAGTTTACTTCTGGTGTTAGTCGAGCATTCGCCAGCTGCAGCAATTCCAGCAATAGTTGAGTTAGTGAGTAAATCTTTATATTCTGTTTCCAGTAAGCTGGTACTCGTTTTGCCAACCTCAGAAGGATGACAGGCTGAGTCAACCCACCTGGTGTTAATTTAGCGGAACAGGGGCTCAAAATCAAGACCTAAATATCTTAAGCCAGCCACCATCACCGTCAAGCCAGCAACAGCCTTTTAGTCATTTTTTCAAAGTTATTATCATTTAGTGGTAATATTTCATAAAGCCAGTTGTACATTTTGATACATGTTGGTCCAAAGTGAATTTAAGTTTGCTTTTGTACAAAGGTAAAATATATGATGAATACATGTTGCTTTGAAGCTGTTCTTTTGGGGCGTTGTTTCCTTGCCATGAATGATTTTGTCATCATGATTTCCACATAGTGAGGATTTTTGATAATTTGAATGATTTTGTCATCATGATTTCCAAATAGTGAGGATTTTTGATATTTTGAATGATTTTGTCATCATGATTTCCACATAGTGAGGATTTTTGATATTTTGAATGATTTTGTCATCATGATTTTCACATAGTGAGGATTTTTGATATTTTGAATGATTTTGTCATCATGATTTCCACATAGTGAGGATTTTTGATATTTTGAATGATTTTGTCATCATGATTTCCACATAGTGAGGATTTTTGATATTTTGAATGATTTTGCATCACGATTTCCACAAAGTGAGGATTTTTGATATTTTGAATGATTTTATCACCATGATTTCAACAAAGTGAGGATTTTTGATATTTTGAATGATTTTGTCATGATTTCAACAAAGTGAGGATTTTTTTATATTCTGAATGATTTTGTCATGATTTCAACAAAGTGAGGATTTTTGATATTTTGAATGATTTTGTCATGATTTCCACATCGAGGATTTTTGATATTTTGAATGATTTTGTCACCATGATTTCACATAGTGAGGATTTTTGATATTTTGAATGATTTTGTCATCATGATTTCCACATAGTGAGGATTTTTGATATTTTGAATGATTTTGTCATCATGATTTCCACATAGTGAGAATTTTTGATATTTTGAATGATTTTGTCATGATTTCAACAAAGTGAGGCTTTTTGATATTTTGAATGATTTTGTCATCATGATTTCAACAAAGTGAGGATTTTTGATATTTTGAATGATTTTGTCATCATGATTTCCACATAGTGAGGATTTTTGATATTTTGAATGATTTTGTCATCATGATTTCAACAAAGTGAGGATTTTTGATATTTTGAATGATTTTGTCATCATGATTTCCACATAGTGAGGATTTTTGATATTTTGAATGATTTTGTCATCATGATTTCAACAAAGTGAGGATTTTTGATATTTTGAATGATTTTGTCATCATGATTTCCACATAGTGAGGATTTTTGATATTTTGAATGATTTTGTCATCATGATTTCCACATAGTGAGGATTTTTGATCTTTTGAATGATTTTGTCATGATTTCAACAAAGTGAGGCTTTTTGATATTTTGAATGATTTTGTCATGATTTCCACATAGTGAGGATTTTTGATATTTTGAATGATTTTGTCATGATTTCCACATAGTGAGGATTTTTGATATCTTGAATGATTTTGTCATCATGCTTTCCACATAGTGAGGATTTTTGATATTTTGAATGATTTTGTCATCATGATTTCCAAATAGTGAGGATTTTTGATATTTTGAATGATTTTGTCATCATGATTTCCAAATAGTGAGGATTTTTGATATTTTGAATGATTTTGTCATCATGATTTCCACTTAATGAGGATTTTTGATATTTCGAATTATTTTGTCATGATTTCCACATAGTGAGGATTTTTGCTATTTTGAATGATTTTGTCATGATTTCCACATAGTGAGGATTTTTGATATTTTGAATGATTTTGTCATCATGATTTCCACATAGTGAGGATTTTTGATATCTTGAATGATTTTGTCATCATGCTTTCCACATAGTGAGGATTTTTGATATTTTGAATGATTTTGTCATCATGATTTCCAAATAGTGAGGATTTTTGATATTTTGAATGATTTTGTCATCATGATTTCCAAATAGTGAGGATTTTTGATATTTTGAATGATTTTGTCATCATGATTTCCACTTAGTGAGGATTTTTGATATTTCGAATGATTTTATCACCATGATTTCAACAAAGTGAGGATTTTTGATATTTTGAATGATTTTGTCATGATTTCAACAAAGTGAGGATTTTTTTATATTTTGAATGATTTTGTCATGATTTCAACAAAGTGAGGATTTTTGATATTTTGAATGATTTTGTCATGATTTCCACATCGTGAGGATTTTTGATATTTTGAATGATTTTGTCACCATGATTTCACATAGTAAGGATTTTTGATATTTTGAATGATTTTGTCATCATGATTTCCACATAGTGATTTTTGATATTTTTAATGATTTTGTCATGATTTCAACAAAGTGAGGCTTTTTGATATTTTGAATGATTTTGTCATGATTTCAACAAAGTGAGGATTTTTGATATTTTGAATGATTTTGTCATCATGATTTCCACATAGTGAGGATTTTTGATATTTTGAATGATTTTGTCATCATGATTTCCACATAGTGAGGATTTTTGATATTTTGAATGATTTTGTCATGATTTCAACAAAGTGAGGCTTTTTGATATTTTGAATGATTTTGTCATGATTTCAACAACGTGAGGATTTTTGATATTTTGAATGATTTTGTCATCATGATTTCCACATAGTGAGGATTTTTGATGTTTTGAATGATTTTGTCATGATTTCCACATAGTGAGGATTTTTGATATTTTGAATGATTTTGTCATCATGATTTCCACATAGTGAGGATTTTTGATATCTTGAATGATTTTGTCATCATGCTTTCCACATAGTGAGGATTTTTGATATTTTGAATGATTTTGTCATCATGATTTCCAAATAGTGAGGATTTTTGATATTTTGAATGATTTTGTCATCATGATTTCCAAATAGTGAGGATTTTTGATATTTTGAATGATTTTGTCATCATGATTTCCACTTAGTGAGGATTTTTGATATTTTGAATGATTTTGTCATGATTTCCACATAGTGAGGATTTTTGCTATTTTGAATGATTTTGTCATCATGATTTCCACATAGTGAGGATTTTTGATATCTTGAATGATTTTGTCATCATGATTTCCAAATAGTGAGGATTTTTGATATTTTGAATGATTTTGTCATCATGATTTCCAAATAGTGAGGATTTTTGATATTTTGAATGATTTTGTCATCATGATTTCCACTTAGTGAGGATTTTTGATATTTCGAATGATTTTGTCATCATGATTTCCAAATAGTGAGGATTTTTGATATTTTGAATGATTTTGTCATCATGATTTCCACATAGTGAGGATTTTTGATATCTTGAATGATTTTGTCATCATGATTTCCAAATAGTGAGGATTTTTGATATTTTGAATGATTTTGTCATCATGATTTCCAAATAGTGAGGATTTTTGATATTTTGAATGATTTTGTCATCATGATTTCCACTTAGTGAGGATTTTTGATATTTCGAATGATTTTGTCATGATTTCCACATAGTGAGGATTTTTGCTATTTTGAATGATTTTGTCATGATTTCCACATAGTGAGGATTTTTGATATTTTGAATGATTTTGTCATGATTTCCACATAGTGAGGATTTTTGATATTTTGAATGATTTTGTCATCATGATTTCCACTTAGTGAGGATTTTTGATATTTTGAATGATTTTGTCATCATGATTTCCAAATAGTGAGGATTTTTGATATTTTGAATGATTTTGTCATCATGATTTCCACATAGTGAGGATTTTTGATATCTTGAATGATTTTGTCATCATGATTTCCAAATAGTGAGGATTTTTGATATTTTGAATGATTTTGTCATCATGATTTCCAAATAGTGAGGATTTTTGATATTTTGAATGATTTTGTCATCATGATTTCCACTTAGTGAGGATTTTTGATATTTCGAATGATTTTGTCATGATTTCCACATAGTGAGGATTTTTGCTATTTTGAATGATTTTGTCATGATTTCCACATAGTGAGGATTTTTGATATTTTGAATGATTTTGTCATCATGATTTCCAAACAGTGAGGATTTTTGATATTTTGAATGATTTTGTCATTATCATTTCCAAATAGTGAGGATTTTTGATATTTTGAATGATTTTGTCATCATGATTTCCACTTAGTGAGGATTTTTGATATTTTGAATGATTTTGTCATCATGATTTCCAAATAGTGAGGATTTTTGATATTTTGAATGATTTTGTCATCATGATTTCCACATAGTGAGGATTTTTGATATCTTGAATGATTTTGTCATCATGATTTCCAAATAGTGAGGATTTTTGATATTTTGAATGATTTTGTCATCATGATTTCCAAATAGTGAGGATTTTTGATATTTTGAATGATTTTGTCATCATGATTTCCACTTAGTGAGGATTTTTGATATTTCGAATGATTTTGTCATGATTTCCACATAGTGAGGATTTTTGCTATTTTGAATGATTTTGTCATGATTTCCACATAGTGAGGATTTTTGATATTTTGAATGATTTTGTCATCATGATTTCCAAACAGTGAGGATTTTTGATATTTTGAATGATTTTGTCATTATCATTTCCAAATAGTGAGGATTTTTGATATTTTGAATGATTTTGTCATCATGATTTCCACTTAGTGAGGATTTTTGATATTTCGAATGATTTTATCACCATGATTTCAACAAAGTGAGGATTTTTGATATTTTGAATGATTTTGTCATGATTTCAACAAAGTGAGGATTTTTTATATTTTGAATGATTTTGTCATGATTTCAACAAAGTGAGGATTTTTGATATTTTGAATGATTTTGTCATGATTTCCACAACGTGAGGATTTTTGACATTTTGAATGATTTTGTCATCATGATTTCCACATAGTGAGGATTTTTGATATTTTGAATGATTTTGTCATGATTTCAACAAAGTGAGGCTTTTTGATATTTTGAATGATTTTGTCATGATTTCAACAAAGTGAGGATTTTTGATATTTTGAATGATTTTGTCATCATGATTTCCACATAGTGAGGATTTTTGATATTTTGAATGATTTTGTCATCATGATTTCCAACTAGTGAGGATTTTTGATATTTTGAATGATTATGTCATGATTTCAACAAAGTGAGGCTTTTTGATATTTTGAATGATTTTGTCATGATTTCAACAAAGTGAGGATTTTTGATTTTTTGAATGATTTTGTCATCATGATTTCCACATAGTGAGGATTTTTGATATTTGGAATGATTTTGTCATGATTTCAACAAAGTGAGGATTTTTGATATTTTGAATGATTTTGTCATGATTTCAACAAAGTGAGTATTTTTGATATTTTGAATGATTTTGTCATGATTTCCACATACTGTGGATTTTTGATATTTTGAATGATTTTGTCATCATGCTTTCCACATCGTGAGGATTTTTGATATTTTGAATGATTTTGTCACCATGATTTCCACATAGTGAGGATTTTTGATATTTTGAATGATTTTGTCATCATGATTTCCACATAGTGAGAACTTTTGATATTTTGAATGATTTTGTCATCATGACTTCCACATAGAGGATTTTTGATATTTTGAATGATTTTGTCATCATGCTTTCCACATCATAAGGATTTTTGATATTTTGAATGATTTTGTCATCATGCTTTCCACGTAGTGAGGATTTTTGATATTTTGAATGATTTTTGTCATCATGATTTCAACATCGTGAGGATTTTTGATATTTTGAATGATTTTGTCATCATGATTTCCACATAGTGAGGATTTTTGATATTTTGCTTTCAATGCGTTCAGCAATCTTGTTGTTGTGTTTTCATTGCATTGGGCAATTTTTACGTCATACACCGTATGCCGTCTGGAACAGTGTTTGTCTGTCAGTATGTACAATCACGTGAAAAAGTAAGTAGACCCCATGTAAAGTTTTGACTTTTTCAACATATTTCAACATACAGCTATTTGATCTTCATTTCAACAATATTGATAGATAAAGGTGATATAACATAACAAATATCATGAAACATTTACATTTTGTCGTGCATTGTATCTATCTATAATTCCAGTAATCTCTGTGTGTCTGTCTGTGTGTCTGTGTGTCTGTGTGTTTGTCTGTGACCGCTGTTTCTCGACAACCACGGGTCCGATATACTTGAAACTTGCCAGGTATATTGCTGGGGACCCGAGGATGTGCCTTTTCAAGGTTTGAAATTAATCGGACAAGTACCTACCGAGCTATGTCCAAAAAACGCTTCAACCAATCAGAGAGCAGCGAGCTATCACGTGTGCCGAACCGTTAATGCAATGCAAGCGTTAATGCGTTAATGCAAGGCTTTTCTTTTTTTCCCTCTTCTCTTTCTACTTTTCCTTGCGATTAAATTGCAAACAGCCAAAATACGTTGGCGCTAATTGAATAATTGGCCATTAACACTAAAATAATCGTAACTGCGATATGCCAACTTCCGGACAGTGCAGCCTTCCCTGTTGTTGTTGTTTGCAGCAGCTGTTTGCAGCAAGGCAAGGCTTTTCTTTTTTCCCCTCTTCTCTTTCTACTTTGCCTTGCGATTAAATTGCAAACAGCCAAAATACGTTGGCGCTAATTGAATAATTGGGCATTATGTTTTACAACTAATAAAAACGAATTTGCGATTCATTCGCTTTCCTGCGCGTTTGTGTACGCGATGGCGATTTCTTTACCAAACTCCGGAAGCCGTTCGCTTTGGACCGAACCATTGCATGTAAATAGAGGGGGGGGGATTGTCACCACTCGCAAGCCGTTCGCTTTGGACCAAACCATTTCATGTAAATAGGGGGGGGGATATAATTTTAGATATATATATAGTACGGGCATGCCCTAGTAATTTAAATTAACATAAATGCAAATTTCGCATGTGGAAAAAGTAAGTACACCCCTACATTTATCACTACTTCAAATACCTAAAATTAGAATCAGGTGCACCAGCTCAGGTGCAAATGATTAGAACATCGTTCGAGAGGATCTTGGAGGAACTTTTCTTATTTAAACCTCAGACATTTAGTTTGGTTTGCTCTTTGTTGTTGAAGTGTGCAGCGTCACCATGCCTAGATCAAAAGAGCTCTCTGAGGCCTTCAGAAAGAAGGTTATAGATGCCTATGAGTCTGGGAAGGGATTTTAAAAGATCTCCAAACAATTTGAAATCAATCATTCGACTGTCCAGAAGATCATCTACAAGTGGAGAAGATTCCAAACAACTGCCAACTTGTTCAAGCCAGGCCGCCCCCGCCCCAGCAAGTTCAGCCCGAGAGCAGACCGCAAGATGCTGAAAGAAGTCTCTAAGAACCACAGAAGGTCATCACGGGACCTACAGGTAGCTCTTGCCACCGTTGATGTCAAAGTGCACGAATCTACCATTAGAAAGAGGCTGCACAAATTTGATCTACATGGGAGGTGTGCCAGGAGGAAACCTTTGCTGTCCAGAAAGAACATCAGGGCAAGACTAAAGTTTGCCAATGAACACCTAGGCAAAGACCAGCACTTCTGGAACAATGTGCTCTGGACAGATGAGTCAAAGGTAGATCTATTTGGCCACAGTACCAGAAGACATGTTTGGCGAAAACCAAAGACAGCATTTGACCACAAGAACCTGATACCACCTGGAAAGCATGGTGGTGGAAATATTATGGTTTGGGGCAGCTTTGCTGCATCAGGGCCTGGGAAGCTCACCATCATAGAATCCACTATGAATTCTTCATTGTACCAGAGGGTGCTTGAGGATAATGTGAGGCCATCTGTCGGAAAGTTGAAGCTCAACCGAAATTGGACCTTGCAACATGACAATGACCCTAAACATATCAGTAAATCCACCAAGAAATGGCTGAAAAGAAAGAAATGGAGGGTTTTGGAATGGCCAAGTTGAAGCCCGGATCTAAATCCCATTGAGATGTTGTGGGGGGATTTGAAACGAGCTGTGCATGCAAGAAACCCCTCAAACATCGCACAGCTGAAAGAATTCTGCATGGAGGAGTGGGCAAAAATTTATCCCAGTTGATGTCAGAGACTGGAAGACAGTTATAAGAAATGCCTACTTGAGGTTGTTTCTGCCAAAGGGGGCAATACCACCTATTAGAGCCAAGGGTGTACTTACTTTTTCCACATGCGAAATTTGCATTTATGTTTATTTAAATTATACAATGGACGACAAAATGTAAATGTTTCATGATATTTGTTATATTACATCACCTTTATCTTTCAATATTGTTGAAATGAAGATCAAATAGCTGTATTTTGAAATATTGTTGCGGATCTCCTCGTCGGCCTTTCCCCTTACCAAGGGGGGATTAGTCCCCTTGTCTTTTACTAGCCGACGCGATCCAGGGCTATGACGTTCCTTCCGGACGGCATTGAATAGGGTGGTGGGCCGAATTCCTATTACCTAAGTACCAACGCCTGCCAGAAAGCAAGGAAATAAACCCCGCCCGAATCACGATTGTCGGTGGAAACGCCGAGCGATAGCAAACCGTGATCCAAGCCATTAACAAGGACTAAACCCGATCTGAGTGGTTCCGAATCGTGCCACGCTTACCCAATGGAGGAAAACACTGATACGGTCGAATCAGGAAAGACAGGAAGAACAGATTGGTTTATTTACAATTTGTACAGGAAGGAGAAGAAGAACACACAGTGCAGCCTTATTACAGTCTTAACTTATACAAGGACACGGGCCCGTTTCACACTCAGACACACTCACCCGGGGATGTAGATGGTCAGGGGGATGGTCCAGGGATGATGGCGTCCAGGCAGTTCACTCCGGTCCCCGACTCGTACTGCGAAGAGATGGTCAGGGCGGCAGAAGCTCCCCGCGGGTCGTTGACGCAGATCGGACAATTATGGGGTTAAATACGGGGCGAAAGGTAGGCTGGCTGGGCGGTTACTGGTGACCACGGTTGCGTACGTATTAGATGAACTGGGCTATATGCGCTCCCAATACAGGCTCAATAGGTGCTCCCCAATGCAAGTTCAATAGCATACGTCCTCATACAAAGCGCGTATCCGCTGCAGTCCTCTTCCAATGAATCCTTTATCATGCGCGCTCTCCCAACAAGTTCTTTCGCACGAGTCCTGTACAATCAGACGTCTCCACGCAGTCCTTTCAAAGCCAACCTTCCAACGAGTCCTCTCGAGGGCTTTGTGCATGTGCTTATATAGCCTTTTCAGCGAACCTTCCAGCACTTGCTAGATGCGCCCTTACCACGCCCTCTTAAGCCATGCCCACCAAGCCCTGGTTGGTCGTTGCCCTCACCGTCACCGCCTTCTGACGTGCTGCTTGATGCGGCCACATCTCGTCCTCGTGCTCCTCCCCCTTTCCAGGCCTACCTCGTGGCATTTGGCTGGTTTCGAGCGAAAACCAATGGCAGCAAACGCTGCTGGCAAACGAGGTGGATTAGCCGAATCAGGGCGCGGGATGGATGTTGCCCAATGAGGTAGATTGGATGGTGGCCGCAAAATGAACGGGACCGAAGCTTATTATTTCGTTACACAACGCAGATGTCACTAGGGAAATGGCCTACTCTTACACATACTATGACATAACTAATGTTCTAAGGGGCCTACATGTTGCTTGTGGACTATTAACTATGGGGGCCAAGCTTTAACCTTTAATGATGTTATATTTACACTCTCAGAACCGTAACACTGCACGCCTCCTTTGCCAGGCTCGTAACCGAGCCGAACCCACACAAGTGAGTACGACCGGTTCTGATGCAAGGGTCAGGACTACTTTTTAACTTAGTGTGACACTTAGGTGTGGTTTCCCTCTACATTTAACCTAACACCCTGTGTGCGACAGTTTTAAACACTAGATATGTCCCACCTACTGCGTTGTGTACTAACTATCAGACTCACGCCCACAATTAACCGAATTACGGAAAGAATTCTCAAACTATACATAAAGCCGGTGGGGAGCATGTTATTTACAAGACTAATCGACTTATTTACAACACTACAACCCAGGACCTGTTCTTTTTGTGAGAAGAGAAATTTGGAGAGGAACACAAATGCAATGCACTGCACCAATACACCATACACCAATACGCTCAAAAATGCACCATCACCAAAATGCACAAAAATAAAAATGCAGTCATGCACAATCATCAATAAATGCACATTCATATGTCAATAATAAATGATGTCTTGTGCTGCTGGGCCACTGGCTTGGCTGTTGGGCTGCTGCGTCTTCCTGCTTCGTCTTCGGTGTGCCATCATAAAAACTTAAAGTCTTCTTTCCTGACACACCAAAGGAATTAATAAAAAGGCACAAACCGTGTCCATTTTTATTTCGGCCAGCAGGGCCAACTTAGGTGGTCCGACTGCATGGCATTGATGCCACTTAAAACAGTGGTCCGCAGGGCACAAGGTAACGTTTGCAGCGATTGTCTGCCCCAACAAAGGTGCCAGGCCACATAACGTGTGGTCCATAGGTGTATCGGTACAGGCAACAGGTAGCAGGGTGCAGCGCAAAAGTGCAGCCGCACAGCTCAGGGTTCCTGCACACTCCCCTCAACAAAAGATATGGGTCCATGGGTGGGGAGGAAGACAAAGCAGAGAGTTTAGCAGAGGCAACGGCGCAAGGGTACACATCATGCAAGGCAATGCAACATGAGGGGCGCGGGAGAGCGAGCGGAGAAAGCTCGTCCCTAGCCGTTCGTAACCCCCCACGTCGGCCTACACTACCCTTGCCCCTCCCCGTATTTACACTTCCTTTACAAATTCCATCTCTACCGTCATGTCTTTTCTATCCCCCCTCTACTTCCAAATTCGTCATCCAATCCCTCCCAAGAAGGAAGAGATGGAATACACACAATGTCACACTCACGTCATGATGCGTCTCACATTCCAAACATTTGCGAAACCTGGTGTGGAGTTCTGTCACCTTGGTGAGTGGATGCGGATGGTGCGAAGAGATTTTCATCCTAACTATACTCTAATTGACATTAACTCTTTAAACTACCCAGGGTCATGCCCTGCCAATCGGCATCTTTACACTATGTGGTTCTAAAAACCAATTCCCATTGACCCTCCCTGTGGTGCTTTTCCAATTTGGGGTCTCACTCCCCCAATTTTTCCTACTGTGCCCTCACACAATTTCGGGGCTGGGTCGTGTGGCTCTACCAGCAGGTCTAACTACCTGCACACCTCTGCCACTGAAGTCGCCACCCAAGCTTGCCTCGCTCCTTGCGACTACCTTAACTTGGGGAAGGCCCCTCCTGGCTCTCTCACACCTCTGATGCCTCTCTGGCATTGGGCTACCCGGGTCCTTCTCTCGGATCCTCGGGCCCCGCTGAACACTACACTGAACTCTACCTGGCTCCCAGAGCCTACCTGCGGCCTCACCTGGCCGACAGACTACCAGTGGCGGAGTGCCCATTTAACCATACTCACCAATTAAGCCCACACGCCCAGCCATTCCACTCACTCATGCACCCCTCAAAGCAACAACTTGCGACTATCTGCACCACAGATGTCAATATCCAATAATTTACCTAAACCCTCTACCTAACTTTAAACTACCCTCCCCGGGTATTCATGAAGGGGTCCATCCTCCCCCCATTCACTCCTTCGCACCATGCACTCCACACCACTCATTTCACACCACTCACTCCACACCATTTATTCCACACACCAAATATTCTCACTTGCACCCCAAGCAAGTCAATTCACTCAACACACTATGCCATTTATCCTCAATACTCCATTCATACATCACATCAGGTCATCCCCGAACAATGCCTTATTTCACCAAGTTCATCCACAATCAATTTCACTCAATTCCTCATTTGCGCCTAAAGCTCATCCTCACACTCACACACACAGCATCATCCAACTAGCTATTTCCCCTAATACTCGTGCTTTCCCCGAATTCCCTTATACTAAGCACTTCCCTCGTCATTATCATCCATCTAATCTCTCTACGTCCCCTCTACTGGTACAAACGTCTCTACTTAAATCTCGTCCCTATGGTCATTTCTAAATCCCTAACATTATCCTAGCCCGCCCTTGGCTAGCTTTCACTGCCATCCCCATAATCTAAAGCTCATGTGCCCCAAAATGTGAGGTGAATGGTAAAGCTACCATTCGCCATCACTACTGCCATTACTAATCGTCCACTACTCTCGAGCCTCGTCGGGTGGGAATACATTCTCGCAGCTCGGCTTCGCCAAGCCGAGCAATGCATGCGGGTGGTCAGTCTCCTGTTGGTTGGGTCCATCCGGCATTTTCGATTCTGGGGAGGAGGCATACTCGGGCCGAGGTTCCAGGCGCCATCTCTGCGCAGGGCCTTTCGGTCCCCTACACGGTGGCCCAACCTCCCCCGGTCGGAGCACCGCGCCCACCAGGGGGCGAAGATCTGACCTTGCCTTTCTCCCCTCAAACCGTGCCGTTCGCCGCTACGACGCGGCACCGACCATACAGGGTGGGGCCCAGCACGAATCGTGCACACCGATCCTTGCGAGACCGCCGCGGCAACGATCCCCGCTGGCCCCCGCAGCACACAAAGCGCACCATGCCCTGAGGACTCGCGTCAGCTATCTGTCGCGCTAAACGCTGCCCCGGTCCGCGTCGATGCCCGAGTCGCATTCTCACACCACGCGTCAGTTCCCATACTCACACATCCCATACACTCCCTTAATTCTGTTATTGCACTTTCTCGTGCACACCACCCAGGCGCACTCTCGCCGCTCACACACTCCATTATCACACACTCCTCTGTACACCCTGGCACTCTCCTACCACTCACACACCCCGTTACACACTTCTCTTCCACGCACTCCTCTCTCGTTACATCCTCTATAACTCCCACGGGTGTGCACACTGTTGCACACCCAATCATCACCGCACACCATCGTGCACACTCTTGCGCACACTCCTCAGTTACGTACTCCGTAACACCCATGGGTGTGCACTCCTGCACACACCCAATCAGCGCACACCTACCCACGGGTGTGCAATCTCCTGCTGCACACCCAATCACGCGCTCTGGTGTGCACTCCCGCACACTCTCCTCGGCCAACTCACACTCTGTGTCGCACTCTTCATACATACACTCCGTTGTGCACTCACTCTCACTCTCAGTTTCATACTCGCGCTCTTTGCGCCGTTCGCACACGCACACCATTCACCTTCACACAGCGCACCACGGACCTTCCACAAGCGCCCGGGTGACGTCGCGATCCTAAGCGCGTGAAAAATCTTTTCGCGCCAAACCTTTTTGCGCCATACACAGCCCTACTCACCTTCGGGATTCTCTTCTGCAGCAGCGCCTGCAATTTCTCATTTTGGTTAGGCAGCACGACATCACAATGTGAATGCAGACTTTGAGTACATGCCATTTTTTCCGCCCGCAATTGATTTTCTAAGTCTGCCGTTTCTTCAACCCCAATTTTAATTATAAGTTATTTTTCTTTATTAAGCTCGACGACCGCTGGTGCACATAAAATAAGATTTTCCAATTCGGCGGCCGTCGGCTTTTCCACACCCCGAGTCGCGATTTCTACCCCGGTCCACCTGGCTGTGCTTTGCTCTAAATCGCTTTCCCCACGTTTCTCATGTCGCGCTACCTTGTCGCGTACCAATGCGACCTTCCCGCTTGACCTGCGCTTTATTTCTTTCCCCATCTCTTTTATTTGGCCTCCTATTCTGTTACCACACCCTTTTAGCCCGTCCTTCATTCCTTTCATTTGATTCTCTTGGGTGGCCATCCTGTTTTCCAACCACACTAATCCCTCTTTCATTTCTCCCATTTGGCAACCCATGTCCTTCAATTGGCCCCCCATTTCGTTCATTTGGCCCCCCATTTCGTTCATTTGGCCCCCCATTTTGTTTTCCAATTCTTTCATTTCTGCCCTTGATTTGTCCCCCTTCAATTGGTTACTTTGCGCATCCATCTTTTTCTCTTGGACGTCCACCCTCCCATTTATTTTATTGATGTTATCACTTAGTCCCCAAATTTCGTTCTTCTGGGCACCCGTCATTTCTTTCGTTTCCCGGGTTTCGTTTTTTATTTCCCTTCTTTTTTGGTGGTTTTGTCACCCATTTTTTTTTTGTTCTGCCAGGAATTGCGCCATGAAGGCTTGCATGTCTACCACCCCCACTTGCGGAGCGGGCGCAGCCCTCGTCGCCATGTGTGAGGCGCCGCCATTTTCTTCCCCTGCTACCTCTGCCATCGCAACCTCATCAATCACATCCTCCATTTCTCCCATTTCTTCCCGGGGGTCCTGGGTTGATTCTAACTCCTCCTCTACCTCCTCATTTACCCCCACCGGCATCCGACCGTCTTGACTATCCATGGCACGATGTTAATTTGGATGTTAACAAAATTTCGGCCGCTCGTAATTTTGAGTGCGTTAAGCGCACTTCGGGTCCAAATCCCACTCCCAGACACCAATTGTTGCGGCCAATATGCAAAATTGGTGTCCAAAATTTGGTCGAAAAAAATTTAGTCCCAGGTTCCATATCCCCACTCCTGACTACCAAATGTTGCGGATCTCCTCGTCGGCCTTTACCCTTAACAAGGGGGGATTAGTCCCCTTGTCTTTTACTAGCCAACGCGATCCGGGGCTATGACGTTCTTTCCGGACGGCATTGAATAGGGTGGTAGGCCGAATTCCTATTACCTAAGTACCAACGCCGGCCAGGAAGCAAGGAAATAAACCCCGCCTGAATCACGGTTGTAGGTGGAAACGCCGAGCGATAGTGAACCGTGATCCGAGCCGTTAACAAGGACTAAACCCGATCTGAGCGGTTCCTAATCGTGCCATGCTTGCCCAATGGAGGAAAACACTGATACGGTCGAATCAGGAAAGACAGGAAGAACAGATTGGTTTATTTACAATTTGTACAGGAAGGAGAAGAAGAACACACAGTGCAGCCTTATTACAGTCTTAACTTATCCCAGGACACGGGCCCGTTTCACACTCAGACACACTCACACAGGGATGTAGATGGTCAGGGCGATGGTCCAGGGATGATGGCGTCCAGGCAGTTCACTCCGGTCCCCGACTCGTACCGTGAAGAGATGGTCAGGGCGGCAGAAGCTCCCCGCGGGTCGTTGACGCGGATCGGACAATTACGGGGTGAAATGCGGGGCGAAAGGTAGGCTGGCTGGGCGGTTACTGGCGACCACGGTCACGTATGTATTAGATGAACCGGGCTATATGCGCTCCCAATACAGGCTCAATAGGCGCTCCCCAATGCAAGTTCAATAGCATACGTACTCATACAAAGCACGTATCCACTGCAGTCCTCTTCCAATGAATCCTTTATCATGCGCGCTCTCCCAACAAGTTCTTTCGCATGAGTCCTGTACAATCAGACGTCTCCGCGCAGTCCTTTCAAAGCCAAACTTCCAACGAGTCCTCTCGAGGGCTTTGTGCATGCGCTTATATAGCCTTTTCAGCGAACCTTCCAGCACTTGCTAGATGCGCCCTTACCACGCCCTCTTAAGCCATGCCCACCAAGCCCTGGTTGGTCGTTGCCCTCACCGTCACCGCCTTCTGACGTGCTGCTTGATGCGGCCACATCTCGTCCTCGTGCTCCTCCCCCTTTCCAGGCCTACCTCGTGGCATTTGGCTGGTTTCGAGGGAAAACCAAGGGCAGCGAACGCTGCTGGCAAACGAGGTGGATTAGCCGAATCAGTGTGCGGGATGGATGTTGCCCAACGAGGTAGATTGAAGGGTGGCCGCAAAATGAACGGGACCTAAGCTTATTATTTCGTTACCCAACGCAGATGTCACTAGGGAAATGGCCTACTCTTACACATACTATGACATAACTAATGTTCTAAGGGGCCTATGTGTTGCTTGTGGACTAACTATGGGGGCAAACCTTTAACCTTTAATGATGTTATATTTACACTCTCAGAACCGTAACAATATGTTGAAAAAGTCAAAACTTTACATGGGGTGTACTTACTTTTTCACGTGACTGTATGTATGTATGTATGTACATACGTATATATTTACGTACAGTATGTATGTATTTACGTCCAGTATGTATGTATGTATGTACAGTATGTATGTATGTATGTATGTATGTGTGGATGTAAGTATGTATGTATGTATGTATTTATTGTATGTATGTAAGTATGTATGTACATACGTATATATTTACGTACGGTATGTATGTATTTACGTACAGTATGTATGTATGTACAGTATGTGTGTACGTATGTATGTACATATGGATGGATGTATGTATGTATAAGTATGTCTGTTTGTATGTATGTACATATTGTTACGGTCCGCGGATTAGGATGTTATTTTTACCGAGCGGAGGTATAACCGCGGCCGAACTGTTCTTCCCCGATTCACCCGATTTACCCAAACGTTGGCCGTATCGCGCCACAGCTACTCAATCTGGAAAACTCTAAAGCGGCCGAATGCAAAGAGGAAGAAGACGTACAGAAGAGTAACTGGATTTATTACTATTTACACACATAAGCAAAAAGAGCAGTCACGATTATTTACAGGGGACATGAGATGCAGGTGACACAGTGAAAATTACTAGCTTATACAGACTTAGTTACTACCCAGGACAGAACAAACAAAGACGACTCACACGGGGAATTGCAGAGTGGATTGGCTGGAAGGAGGTGTGTGGCTGGAGGGGGAGGACGGCACGGAGCTGGCTGGAGCTTGATCCCACATGGGACGTCGGGCTGGACCTCGACGGCCGCTGATGCCACCGATCCTGTCGTGTGCGCGGGATCACGGGTCGGATCACGGTCGGAGCCGACGCGCTGGTGGGGGGTCTGGCGTGATGGGTTCTCTCCTCTCTCTTTCTTGGTCCAACCACTCTTTCTCCAACGCAACCACTCAACGCAACCACTGACCACCCCTGACGACCAACTCAGCTCTTGTCATGGACCTCTCTTTTCAGACTCATCTCCTTGTCTCTGTAAAAGCGCATCGCATCTGACGACCCAGCTCTTTCCTTGGACTCATCTCTCGTCTGCTGTGGGGGCATCCCGCCGCGGGTTATATAGGCCCTGCCCCTCAACCTTTTCGAACCTCCCCCAAACGTTCTCTCTCCGCCCTCTCAAGCCAAACCCCTTGTTCATGGTTGGTCGAGTGGGGCTGGCTCACTCCTCCCCTCTATGTCGAGGTGGAGACACGCCTTTCTTCCCCAACCCTGCCTCGTGGCCAATGGTGGTTGAAGAAAACCGCCCAAAATGCAGTTGGCCATTGAAATGAAATGAAAGGGGATCTACTCTTATTTCACTTGGTGCAATGGAGTATTTAAATTAATGGGAGACACAGCCTTACCCTAAGACACATAATAAGATATAAGCTACTGAACAAGGGTTTTATCGGGTCCTGCAATGTGGTGTTTATGGAATAACTACCGAGACGCCCTTTTTATCTTTACACTACGGAGGTATTTACAAGGAATCATTACATTTTACAGAGGGTGATATTTACAACAATTTACTATACAATACAACACAATTAAAAAAACACAATCCTCATATCCACAACACTGCACCCTCCTCCTCTTAGGCACGTCCCGGGCCTACAACTTAAATTTAGTGTGACACGTAGGTGTAGTTCCCTCTACTTTTAACCTGACCCTGAGTGCGACAGTTTTAAAACATAAATAAATGTGTCCCGCTGCTCCATTGCACCCTGCCTAACAGACTTACGCCCACAGCTAACCGAATTGCGGAATGGTCTTCAAACTATACATTGATGGTGGGGAGCATTATTTACAATTGACGCTACTTTTATTTACAAGACTAACCCAGGACCTGTAATTGTTCTTTCTGGGGGGGAGACAGTCTGCTCTGCATCAAGGCACCATGAAAGCACCTATAACGCACCAACACAACCTCAAGCACCAATCGGTGCAGTCACCACAGTTCAACAATGTTCAATAAAAATAAAATCAACAACCCCTAACCCTGCAGGTGGTCTCTTGCTCTTCGGCTCCCTCTGCTGGCTATTTACTTTCTTCCAGATGTTGTCTTTTTCCTTTGCTGGCGGCCTATTTGTATTAAAACGAAATGCACCCAACGTGTCCATTTTTATTTATTTTATTTATGGCCCACAGGGCCGACTACGTGTGGTTCACCTGTGGGGCATCGGTGCCCTGTGGCCAAGGTCCGCCAGCAAGATTTCGGGACCTCATGGCCGGTTCCAGCAGAGGGGCCATGCCCCAACCCATGAGGTCCATCAGTGGTGCTCGGCCACAGACATGTGGTCCATAATGTGGTGCATCGATGCAGACAGCTGGTTCTGGGAATTTCGGGCGCAAAATGGCCGACTCACGCACGCTCCCCTCGGCGCCCAATGGCGCACAGGTCATGTGGGAGACAAAAGGGGGAAGACAAATGAGCGAGGGGTAAGGTCACAAGGGTACACATCAAACAAGGCAATGCAAGGCGAAATGCGTACGGAGGGCGAAGTGAGAAAGCTCGTCCCTACCGTACGTCACCCCCCCCCCTGTCACCTACACTACCCTTGCCCTTACCCCATATTTACAAAAATCTACACATTTGCCAATCCGTCGCTACTGTCACGTCTTCCCCATATTTCCCTTATACCAAATTCGTCTACACAATCCCTCTAGCCAAAATTTGCCATCACCAAATTCATCATCAATCCTCAAAAGGAGGAAGAGATGGAACATCAAGCACAATGTCACACCCACGTCATGATGCGTCTCACAATCCAAAACATTCGCACATAAACAATAATCAAACATGGCATGGTGTGGAGGTACGTCATCTCAGGTGAGTGGATGCAGATGGTGTGAGGAGACTTCAATCCTAACTATCCTCTAAAGGACATTAACACACTTTACACTACCCGGGGTCTCTCCCTGCCAATCCATTGGCCAACTTACACTATGGGTTCTAAAAACCAATTCCCATTGACCAAACTGTGGTGCTTCTCAATTTGGGGTCTCACTCCCCCGATTCATCTCCCGGTGCCCTTGCACAATTTCTGGGCTGTGACGTGTAGCTCTCCCAGCAGGTCTACCCACCTGCACACCTCCACCACTGCAGTTGCCACCCGAGCTTACCTAGCTCCTCACCCTAACCTAACTAACTGGGGAAGGCCCCTCCTGGCTCTGTCACCCCACTCGGTGCCCTCTGGCACTGGGCTACCCGGGTCCGTCCTCCGGATCCTCGGGCCCCATCCGCAACAACTACTACCGGCTCCCAGAGCCCACCTGCGGCCTCACCTGGCCGACATCCTCACAGTGGTGGAGTGCCCAAACCAACTACACACACTAACAGGCTACACGCCCAGCCATTTCCACAACACTAATGCACCCATCCAAACATCATTCTTCCACCCGCACCACAGATGCCAATATCCAACCACTATTTACCTATACCCTCTACCTAACACTTACACTACCCGCCCCGGGTATTCGTGATGGGGGTCCACTCTTCCCCCATTCACACCTTCGCACCATCCACTCCACTCCATAGTTTCCATCATACTCACTCCACGACCATCCATTCCAATACTCCATATATTCCGCACTCCATGTATTCCACACACCTGTTGGTGCACACCTGTGCGCTCACACCTGGTGCCACCTGCACCCTCCTTCTCCCTGGACCATTTGGTCAACACAATACACATCACTATCACTATCACTCTTACTCATACACTGCTCCACACACCTGTCCAGTTGCACAACTGTGCAATCACACCTGTTCCTTACACACTTTTCACAATACACTTCTATACACCTCCAACACTCACACGGCATCATCTCATCTAACTACTCCCCTCTGAAACTTGCGCTTCCCAGTCGCCCCTTTAAACTATTGCGCTCCCACGTCATTATCATCCACACTAATCTACCTACGTCCCCAGCTACCTGTATCTGTCACTACCTAACCTTAACGTTACCTAATATCAATCTCTAGGGCCCTACACACAATATATCCTAACCCTCCCGGGCTAGTTTTCACTGCCATCAACCCCATAAGACTAGTGCTCCTTTGCCCCCCTCTGTGAGGGATGACAGAGTTGCCATCCTACCACATCGGGGACGTTCCACTACCAATTTCGCTCACCAAATTTCAGCCAATCAAAAATTTGCCAATCATCTGCCAATCACTGTACCAATCCTCTGCCAATCATCACTCTGCCAATCCTTTGCCAATCATCAAATTTTGCCTTTTTCTAATTTTGGGTCCAGACCACTATCCTCATTATTACAGTCTACTTACTAGATCCTCTCGGTGCGCCAATTCACTTCTAAAGCTCGGCTTCGTACAGCCGAGCAATGAATGCGGGTTCTTTGGTGCCGGCGGCTGGATACGTCCGGCACTCGGTGCAGGGAAGGACGCTTACCCGGGCCGAGATCCCACGCACCACCTCGGCATGGAGCCATCCAATGTCCCGATCTCGACCTGCCGGAACGCCTCAACAAAAGGGGGTCGCCATGATGACCCTTCCTATTGGGCTGCCCGTTCCGCCTAGCGGAGCACGGACGCGGCCGTTCCAAATGCGGCCCAGCGTGGATCACGTACGGCGGTCCTTTCGAACCCGCCATGGTTCGGATCCCCGCTGGTCCTCGCGGCACGCGAAGCTGCCCGACGCGCACCGAGGGCCCGATTCGGCTATAAGTCGCTCTAACCTCTAACCCGGTTACCGTCGATGCCTCACCTGCATGCTTACACGCATACGCTACCCCTTTCTTGCTCATACATCCTGCTGTTCCCATGCTCCTCGTCGTACCTTCTCTTACACACCTCGGTACACTCATTCCGCTCACAGACTTGGTCACACACCTGACCACCGAACACCTTTGCACACACTCGTCGCTCGCACACCTCACCAACACACCTCTTCGCGCTCCCTTCTCGGTCACCTCCTCTGTGACAATCACAGGTGTGCTCTCACTCGCACAACCAACCACGTGCCTCACTACCAACTCGAGTGTGCATTCCCACACACGCTCTACCATTCCAGGCATGCATCCTTCCATTCCAGGTGTACATCCTCTCTCACCTGTCACAACCAACTCACGCTCCGTGTCACCCTTACCTCCACTCTGGACAGCGCACTCACCCTTACTCTCGACAGCGCACTCTTTCCTCATGCACCCGTCCGTTACACACCTTTCTCGCGCACACTCTTGCGCACACTCTCCCGTTACACCCTCTGTAACACTCACCACAGGCGTGCATTCTCCCTCACTCTTGACAGCGCACTATTTCCCCATGCACCCGTCCCTTACACACCTTTCTCACGCATCCTCTTGCACACACTCTTTCGTTACTTCCTCCGTAACACTCACCACAGGCATGCATGCTTCCGTTACATCCTCTGTAACACTTCTCACTACGCGCTTCCATGTGCTCCCTCGCACACGCGCTACGACCGACTCACTCTCGACAGCACACTCACTCCTCGGCGCGCACTTTTTCCTCACACACCCCATGGTCGGACATTCTCGCACACCTCTTTTCTCGCACACCGTACCTGTCGCACACTTCACCAACGGCCTCTCACGAACACCCGGGTCCACATCAACCCCCAAGCCGACTGAAGCTTTCCTCACATCATGTACATTTCCTCGTATATCGCCACTCACCTTGGCACCTCGTCTCCGCACCTCCTTCGCCACCTGCAAACTCTTTATTTGGTGAGTGAGCATACCATTATGAGTTGAGCACCGACCTTGTACCTATTCCATCACCTCCTCCTGTATTTCTCTCTGTTTCTGTCCGTCTCTTCTTAATTTCACTCACCTCTTCTCCCACTTCCTCTAATTTTTGCTTCACCTCTTTTATTTCCCGGTGCGTCTCCTCGAGTTCGTCCTCTAAGGCTACCTTAACCGTTTCTATGTGTGTCCTCACCTGCCGGTCCTTCGTCTCCATTACCTCTGTCACCTCGTCCAACATCATTGTCAGTCCCTCACGTACCATCTGACATTGCCTCTGTGTCGCTATTAAGTCATTTTTAATTTCTTTTTGTGTCGCTTTTAACCCACCTAGTACCGCAGTGTTCCTTTGAACCTGCTCCACTAACTCCGTTTGTCCCTCTGTCAGCTGTTCCACCTCCTCCGTCAGATCTTCTATTCCCCCTTGTAACTTTGCCGTCCCATTTCTCACCTCTTTCTCTATACGCTTTTCGCCTCGCTTTACCTCCTCGCGTACCCCCGAGACCTCCTCACTCACACCTCGTCGTATCTCCTCTTTCATCTCCTCCTTCATCTCCTCCATCTCTTTTGTAGATGCCACCCTCATCTGTCCCAATTCATCCCTCTGAGCATCCAATTTACTTTCTAACCCGATTTTCACCTCCTCTATCTGGTTCCCCATCTGTTCGATTTCCCGGGTGGATTGCTCCCCTATTTCCCGCAATTTGTCTTCCATCCTATTTTCTAACCCCATTAACCCATTTTTCACCCCCTCTAACTGATTCTCCTGGGCAGCCATTCTATTTTCCACCCCCGTTAACCCATTCTTTACCTCTTTTATCCCGTTGTCTAACCCCTCAAATTTAGCTTCTAGCCGTTCCCCCATTTCTCCCATTTTGCCCCCCATTTCGCCCCCCAATCGCTCACTATCAGCCCTCATTTGCTCATTCTGAGCCCTCGCTTCGTTCCTTATTTGCTCACCCATTTTGGCTTCCAATCTGTCCATAAGGGCCCCCATTTGTAACATAAAAAGGTCCGAATCCCCCAGCGGCGCTGCTACGGTCACGGGCGCGGCTAGATTTGGTGCCGCTGTAACCGCTTGCGCAAAGGCGCCATTTTGCACGCCTGAAACCTCGTGCGCGAGAGCGCCATTTTGTGCACCTGATACCCCCTCAACCACATCCTCCATATACATTTCCCCGAGGTCCTGGGTCGATTCCACCCCGTCTATCTCTCCCACCGGCATCCCGTCGCCTTGACCAGCCATGGCGCGATTTCAAAATTCGGGTTTTACTTTAAAACACAAATTTTCAGCAGCTCGTAATTTTGAGCGCATTAAGCGCGCTTCGGGCCTCGTATCTCACTCCCAGACACCAATTTGTTACGGTAATAACACAATTGGTGTCCAAAATTTGGGCTAAATAAATTTAGTCCCAGGTTCGAATCCCAACTCCTGACTACCAATTTGTTACGGTCCGCGGATTAGGATGTTATTTTTACCGAGCGGAGGTATAACCGCAGCCGAACTGTTCTTCCCCGATTCACCCGATTTACCCAAACGTTGGCCGTATCGCGCCACAGCTACTCAATCTGGAAAACTCTAAAGCGACCGAATGCAAAGAGGAAGAAGACGTACAGAAGAGTAACTGGATTTATTACTATTTACACACATAAGCAAAAAGAGCAGTCACGATTATTTACAGGTGACATGAGATGCAGGTGACACAGTGAAAATTACTAGCTTATACAGACTTAGTTACTACCCAGGACAGAACAAACAAAGACGACTCACACGGGGAATTGCAGAGTGGATTGGCTGGAAGGAGGTGTGTGGCTGGAGGGGGAGGACGGCACGGAGCTTGCTGGAGCTTGATCCCGCACGGGACGTCGGGCTGGACCTCGACGGCCGCTGATGCCACCGATCCTGTCGTGTGCGCGGGATCACGGGTCGGATCACGGGTCGGATCACGGTCGGAGCCGACGCGCTGGTGGGGGGTCTGGCGTGACGGGTTCTCTCCTCTCTCTTTCTTGGTCCAACCACTCTTTCTCCAACGCAACCACTCAACGCAACCACTGACCACCCCTGACGACCAACTCAGCTCTTGTCATGGACCTCTCTTTTCAGACTCATCTCCTTGTCTCTGTAAAAGCGCATCGCATCTGACGACCCAGCTCTTTCCTTGGACTCATCTCTCATCTGCTGTGGGGGCGTCCCGCCGCGGGTTATATAGGCCCCGCCCCTCAACCTTTTTGAACCTCCCCCAAACGTTCTCTCTCCGCCCTCTCAAGCCAAACCCCTTGTTCATGGTTGGTCGAGTGGGGCTGGCTCACTCCTCCCCTCTATGACGAGGTGGAGACACGCCTTTCTTCCCCAACCCTGCCTCGTGGCCAATGGTGGTTGAAGAAAACCGCCCAAAATGCAGTTGGCCATTGAAATGAAATGAAAGGGGATCGACTCTTATTTCACTTGGTGCAATGGAGTATTTAAATTAATGGGAGACACAGCCTTACCCTAAGACACATAATAAGATATAAGCTACTGAACAAGGGTTTTATCGGGTCCTGCAATGTGGTGTTTATGGAATAACTACCGAGACGCCCTTTTTATCTTTACACTACGGAGGTATTTACAAGGAATCATTACATTTTACAGAGGGTGATATTTACAACAATTTACTATACAATACAACACAATAAAAAAAACACAATCCTCATATCCACAACAATATGTATGTACAGTATGTATGTACAGTATGTATGTACAGTATGTATGTACAATATGTATGTATGCATGTACGTACTTACATATGTATGTCCCTTTGCGCTGGCATTGTACGGATTTATTCCCTTTAAAATAAATTTTCTCTGCAACTTTTGGTCCGATTGAGACAAAATTTTCACCATAGGAGCGCCTTCTCCTGGGGAATTTTTAAACAATAATGTTGACGTTGTACATCACGTGGTAAGGCACCATCTTGGAAAATTCGAAAAAAAATTGCATCTCTATATCTCCGAAACTGCTTCATGGAAAAAATTGAAACGTGGCTCATTGTACAGTACCCCCATGGAGAATAACATGTGTTATGATTATGTCATAGGTGTTAATGATCATGACGTCATAAATCGACAAGTAGATCAGCTTGCTCCGATCAGTATGACTTTTCTTGAACGTCATCTCGGGATAAATTTGTCGAGGAAAGAAAAATGATGACGTCATCAGTCACGTGGTTCGGCAGCAATATTTATACGACCAGCCGGTAGGGAAATGCCGTTTGGAACAGCGTTTGTCCGTCCAGTGTATGTATGTCCCTCACAACCGTCTACCAATCAAAGCTGAGGGTCTGGTCACATGACAGTGGGACTGCAGATCCTCCACTCAGCAGATCCAAGCCCGGCTACGCCGTTGTTCGACTATCGGTCTTGTTGTCTCTCTGCCCTCCATGCAGCCATTAATGTTGGTGCTGTGCATTCTCCGATGTGAATCTCACACTGCTTGTTGCACTCTGATCGAGAGACTTTGTGACCTGCATTAGATGCTGTGGTGCCCATCAGGTGGAGTACACGCGACAGGTTGTCACAAATGATGTGCTGTGCTTCTTGCAATAAAGAGATGTTAAACTTGATATCCCCTCCCCCCCTCCTTTTATTCACAAATATTTTGGCAGAACACGTCATGATTGTCGTCATGACTCATCGTATTTTTTTGTTTACTTGCAATCACATTCACACATTCACTGTGAGATTGAACTCATGTGTTTCACGATGATAACCTTTTGATTGTTGTCTTTGTGCATCATTTTCTTCTTTACTCCTCCGCAGACGAAGTCGCCGGACGCATTATGTTTTTGGGTTGTCCGTCCGTCCGTCCGTCCGTGATAGGTTTTCGTTACAGCGATAACTTGAGAAGAAAGGATCCAAGTCATACTTGGTACAGGTATGTATAATGACGGAAATATGAACTGATTCGATTTTGGGGTCAAGAGGTCAAAGGTCAGAAGTCATGTTAAGTTACAATTATTTAGTTACCACCATAACGTAAGAACGGTTGCAGGGATGCAAGTCAAACTTCGTACAAGTATGCAAAATGATGAAAAGATGAACTGATTAGATTTTGGGGTCAAAGGTCAGAGGGCATGTCAGGTAAAAATTGGATACCTGAGAACAGATGAAGATATTTGAATCAAACTTGGTACAAGTATGTATAATGATGTAATAATGTGGGCGGAGCCATATCGGTTGATGTCGCAACATGGAAGATTGCCTTTTTAGCTTTAATTTTAATTTGGCCAGTGGGATAACTCATTTGGTGGTGGACTCAATTCTGGGCTGTGAAGTATGGGTTTGATTGGGTGAGATCCAATTTCTCAAAAAGAGTCGACCATATGTTTCAATGCCCTGACCAATTTATCTGTAGATGTTGAAGGGATGTCTATGCTGAGCTATATTGAGTCATCATCATTCCGTATGCAGGCTGTAGCTGCTGGTTGCATCTTTGTTGGGAGCGTGGCTGTGCTGTTGATGCAGTGCCCCCTGTAGGTTAGGCCAGGAATTTGTAATTTGTTCAGTGTGCCGGTACTAGCTCGCCTACTCTTCACGTATGATACCGTGGGATCTTTAACGTCTACCAATGTCTACCAACTAATGCCAGCAGACGGGATGTCCAGTTTAACGTTCATCCGAGGGACGCCACCCTCGTGCCTCACTGAAGATGTCCGGAAGATGCCGATACAGTCCTCAGCAGATGCAGATGTCCAGGGTGGTCTCAATCTTGCTTTCCCCTTGGATTTTCATAATCCAGACTCTGCAATGGCTTTTTATCTATACAATGTTCTCTAACAAAGATACTTGCAAGTTTGCGCATATTTATTGTTTAAGCTCTCATTATAAGCTCGCACTGATCACGGGATAGTGTGGTAGTTATGGACCATTGAGGCTTATGAGGCAAGGAAGTCAACTTTATGTCTTGGAATTTCACCATTATACCTCCCAAAAGGTTAATATTCTTCGAAAAATATGATGTGATTTTTAACGACCACATTGTGTATGGGAAAGGTAGCTTAACCACTCTTTTAAGGGATGGTATGTTCCATTCCGCAACGCCAGACTGTAGTTCTGCTCTATCTGATTACACTGGAAATCGAATGCACAACGAGCTCGAACACAATTGCTTATCCATTAAACCATCCTGGCACTTTCAACTGCGTATGGAATTCATATTTTATGTGGATCATAAATGATTCATCCCTGTAAAAGTCATGCACATTTTTTTCCACTACTCTTATCCAGCCCGCCTGGCATTGCAATGACCTGCCAGGCTTTGTATAAACTTTTGTTCACGTTAATTGAAATCTTTCTTTGTGGGTTAATACTGTTCCTAGTTAGCGCTAACTTTATTAAACGTTAGGCTAAATGATTAACCACTTTTCCTGAAAATAATAATTATTGCTCTTCGTATAAAAATAATGATTTTGCTCTACGGTGATCAGGTGTTCGACAAGAACATCGTTGCCCTGGTCAAAACAATAGGGGAAAATAGAAGAAAAGTAGGGAAAATACATATGGGAATATATATATATATATATTTTCCAGTTTGTCTGCATATGAAAATATATATTTTAAATAGCGAGTTTTTGAACAAAAAAATAGGAGAAAAATACAATTTAAATAGTTAGTTTTTGAACAAAAAATAGGGAAAAGGGAGAAACATATTTTAAATAGCGAGTTTTGGAACAAAACAAACTAGGAAAAAAATAGAAATATATTTTAAATAACGAGTTTTGGAACAAGAAAAAAATAGGAGAAAAATATATTTTAAATAGCGAGTTTTGGAACAAGAAAAAAATAGGAAAAAAATAGAAATATATTTTAAATAGCTAGTTTTGGAACAAGAAAAAAATAGGAAAAAAAAGGAGAAAAATATATTTTAAACAGCGAGTTTTGGAATAGGAAAAAAATAGAAATATATTTTAAATAGCTAGTTTTGGAACAAGAAAAAAATAGGAAAAAAAAGGAGAAAAATATATTTTAAACAGCGAGTTTTGGAATAGGAAAAAAATAGAAATATATTTTAAATAGCTAGTTTTGGAACAAGAAAAAAATAGGAAAAAAATTGGAGAAAAATATATTTTAAATAGTGAGTTTTGGAACAAAAAAATAGAAGAAAAATATATTTTAAATAGTGAGTTTTGGAACAAGAAAAAATAGAAGAAAAATATATTTTAAATAACGAGTTTTGGAGCAAACAAAAAAAATAGAAGAAAAATATTTTTTAAATAGCGAGTTTTGGAACAAGAAAAAAATAGGAAAAAAATAGAAATATATTTTAAATAACGAGTTTTGGAACAAGAAAAAAATAGGAGAAAAATATATTTTAAATAGCGAGTTTTGGAACAAGAAAAAAATAGGAAAAAAATAAATATATATTTTAAATAGCTAGTTTTGGAACAAGAAAAAAATAGGAAAAAAAAGGAGAAAAATATATTTTAAATAGCGAGTTTTGGAATAGGAAAAAAATAGAAATATATTTTAAATAGCTAGTTTTGGAACAAGAAAAAAATAGGAAAAAAATTGGAGAAAAATATATTTTAAATAGCGAGTTTTGGAACAAAAAAATAGAAGAAAAATATATTTTAAATAGCGAGTTTTGGAACAAGAAATAATAGAAGAAAAATATATTTTAAATAGCGAGTTTTGGAACAAGAAATAATAGAAGAAAAATATATTTTAAATAACGAGTTTTGGAGCAAACAAAAAAAATAGAAGAAAAATATTTTTTAAATAGCGAGTTTTGGAACAAGAAAAAAATAGGAAAAAAATAGAAATATATTTTAAATAGCTAGTTTTGGAACAAGAAAAAAATAGGAGAAAAATATATTTTAAATAGCGAGTTTTGGAACAAAAAAATAGAAGAAAAATATATTTTAAATAGCGAGTTTTGGAACAAGAAAAAAATAGGAAAAAAATAGGAGAAAAATATATTTTAAATAGCGAGTTTTGGAACAAGAAAAAAATAGGAAAAAAATAGGAGAAAAATATATTTTAAATAGCGAATTTTGGAACAAACAAAAATAGGAGAAAATATATTTTAAATAGCGAGTTTTGGAACAAAAAAATAGAAGAAAAATATATTTTAAATAGCGAGTTTTGGAACAAGAAATAATAGAAGAAAAATATATTTTAAATAACGAGTTTTGGAGCAAACAAAAAAAATAGAAGAAAAATATTTTTTAAATAGCGAGTTTTGGAACAAGAAAAAAATAGAAATATATTTTAAATAGCTAGTTTTGGAACAAGAAAAAAATAGGAGAAAAATATATTTTAAATAGCGAGTTTTGGAACAAAAAAATAGAAGAAAAATATATTTTAAATAGCGAGTTTTGGAACAAGAAAAAAATAGGAAAAAAATAGGAGAAAAATATATTTTAAATAGCGAGTTTTGGAACAAGAAAAAAATAGGAGAAAAATATATTTTAAATAGCGAATTTTGGAACAAACAAAAATAGGAGAAAATATATTTTAAATAGCGAGTTTTGGAACAAAAAAATAGAAGAAAAATATATTTTAAATAGCTAGTTTTGGAACAAGGAAAAAATAGGAAAAAAATAGGAGAAAAATATATTTTAAATAGCGAGTTTTGGAACAAACAAAAATAGAAGAAAAATATATTTTTAAATAGCGAGTTTTGGAACACAACTCGGAAAAAATAGAAAAATATATTTTAAATAGCGAGTTTTGGAACAAGAAAAAAAGGAGAAAATTATATTTTAAATAGCGAGTTTTGGAACAAGAAAGAATATGAAAAAAGATGGGAGAAAAATATATTTGAAATAGATATTTTTGTAAAAAAAAAAACAACTAGCAAAAAAAAAATGAGGAAATAGTAACGAAATCCAGGACTGGGGTAACTTTTGACTAGGGTATCTAAGTCCAGCAAAATAGGGAAAAAAATAGTATCCAATTGTAAGAAAAAAAACAAAGTATAGAAAAAAATAGTAAAAAATTGCACTGCAACAATCAAAGTTCACAAAATAGTGAAGAAAATAGGAAAGGATAACCTATTTTTATGCTTTTTGTTTGGAGAAAAATAGTTTTAAATAGCGCTGAAATACTAAAAAAAATAGAATATAAATAGCCAAAATAGGAACAAAAACCATTTTTGTTTGCTGCAAATCGACTATAGGCCTTGGTGTGTTTTACATGAGTTAAAAGGACACATTAATAGATCATATTGGGATTTGTCTGACAAGGGATATAGTATGTGGGATTTTTCTGGCAGACGTGATGCACTTGCCTTTGAGCTGTCTAGTCTGGGTTCGATTATTGACCGACGATAAACTGTCAGACTGGTGTTGTGCAGCCAAGGGCGTCGCATCATTGAGTGCGCCATCGGATTGGACCTTGAGCTCAGGAACCCGTCTGCTTGCATTGATTGCTGTCGGACATTAAAGATCCCACGGTGTCTCACGACGAAGACTTGGCGATTTATTAAAGGAAATTCCTGCCCCGACCTGGCCCAGGGGAGGAGGTCTGCATCGCAAGTCTGTTTACCCATATATATGCCAAATGGCACCCTAATGATATTCTAGGTCATGAAACAGCTCAGATTATTTTATTTCTAAAGCACCAATGAATGCATTTAAAGGTCATTTTAAGTTCATGTAAATGGCATACAAATAAGGTAAAACTCTTGGCCTGCATCATGTGATGTACTTGCAAGCTCGACCATAAAATGGACTTTGAAACACTTGATAAGTCGTGAAATGTTTCATAAACCTACAGGTGTTTAAAGGTTTTGTTTAAAGGCTAATCCATAGTTTTCAACTTTCTCTCCCATCGAAGCCAACTTCTCCATTAACCTAAAGATGTGTATTGAAAAAAAGAAAATCTGATATTGACTTGTGACATCAGGACTATCGGTATTAAAAAAAAAAAAATTGAAAATGTAAACGAGCTTTCCAGCTCAGTTTGTGCAGACCGACATGCCATCTAATTTTTCCTTAAGGAATTTCTTTTTTACTTCTTACTACCCAGTACACCCGCTCCCGTAGGTCATGTTATTATCATCATCTCTGTGGCATATAGATTACAGTAGATCTAGGCTCGGGTCCGTTAGTCTGTGGAGGACGCGATAAGTATTGAATACCTCAAGAACGTCAGGTTTCCTCCCTTCGAGTTCGGTGTTAAACAGCAGTAGCGACTGCTCAAAAAAGGTAATCATATGTGTTTGTCGGTTATATATATATATATATTTTACTTCCGGTAGGGGTGCCCCCAAGAAACGCCACGATAAACTATTTATACACATTAACACTGCGTTTGTCCAAGGAGGGAAAAACCCTTGGGAGAGGGGATATTATAAGTATTAATATTGTTTTGTAATAATATTAATATTATGCTATTATCAAAAGTGCTGTTATTACCTCCGCCATCGAATGTGAATGGACGTTATGTTTTCACCCCTCTCTTTCAGTCTGTTTGTCTGTTTGTGAACAGCATATCTCAAAAAATGGACAGGTTCGGACATAATTTGGTGGAGAGGTTGGGTGTGCGACAATGACAAAAGGATGACATTTTGGTGAAGATCCGGATATGGATCGGGACACGATAAATTTTTGAGTGATTTTTCACCATTGAGAAATAGGACTAAAACCAACATGTAGCACAAAATCAAATGGAGGCGCAAAGCACCCCTCCCTTTATATAAGGGATTGTTTCTCTGTGTGCAGCTATAACGTGGGGACTGAAAATACGTTTCTCGGCTTCACCTGGACGAAATCGGCTGCAAATTTCAGATGTAAATGTTTTGTAGATCGAGGTAATATGTTCCAAATTTCAGCAACGTCTGTTTCCACATTCTTGAGTTTTATGTAGAAAACCCTCGAAATCACGTTGGTGTCTGTCCGTCCGTCCGTCCGCCTGTCCGCTCAAAAATATGTTGACACTCATATCTTAAGGGCCATACATTGAAACTAGCTGAAACTTGAATATATTCGTACATCGGCCAATAGGTCTAGTGAATGGCTTTAGAAACAAATTCCACCTAAGTGCCATAGTTTTTGCTTTAAAATTAATTATATATATATATATATATACACACATCTATCTATAATTCCAGTAATCTCTGTGTGTATGTGTGTGTGTCTGTGTGTCTGTGTGTCGTTTGTCTGTGACCGCTGTTTCTCGACAACCACGGGTCCGATATACTTGAAACTTGCCAGGTATATTGCTGGGGACCCGAGGATGTGCCTTTTCAAGGTTTCATATTAATCGGAGAAGTAGTTACCGAGCTATGGCGATTTCTTTACCAAACTCCGCAAGCCGTTCGCTTTGGACCAAACCATTTCATGTAAATAGAGGGGGGGGATTGTCACCGTACTCGCAAGCCGTTCGCTTTGGACCAAACCATTTCATGTAAATAGAGGGGGGGGGGATTGTCACCGTACTCGCAAGCCGTTCGCTTTGGACCAAACCATTTCATGTAAATAGAGGGGGGGGATTGTCACTGTACTCGCAAGCCGTTCGCTTTGGCTTTGCGAATGGACCAAACCATTTCATGTAAATAGAGGGGGGGGGATTGTCACCGTACTCGCAAGCCGTTCGCTTTGGCTTTGCGAATGGACCAAACCATTTCATGTAAATAGAGGGGGGGGATATAATTTTAGATATATATATAGTACGGGCATGCCCTAGTAATTTATAACTCTTCAAAATGTTATTACCCAAATCGAATGTGCTGGCTTAATGGCCTCATGGATAAGGCATCTGACTCCCAAGCTGGGGGAGTGTAGGTTTGAGTCCCATCTGGGTTGAATAATTTTTTTCCCCCTTACTTTTTCAAGTCTTTAATATCGTCTTAAATGACGTATTGTACGATGACCTAATGCATTTTGTTTGTATTTAAAATGTGTGTTGTGAAAAATTCCAGGGGCATATTTATATAAGGGTATGTGCCATGTGGCAAAGTAGAGAAATGAAGGGGTGCCCTATATCTGGCAAATAAAATACATTTACTTCTTCATGCAGGTGAATGAATCAAATTGGCACCTCTTTATATGAACTTTTCTGGAGCATTACCTGGTTCTTCCTTAGAACACAAGGGTAGTCCAGCATGCACACGGCATTATTTTGAATGTCCCTTCTTTTCTATTGTTCGACATTTTCTATCAGCTATGCAATGTCTCTTCTTTTCTCTACTTTGCCACATGGCACATACCCTTATATAAAGGGGCCTTTTATATGCCCTTGGCACTTTACCCAATAATCTCAAATAGTTATGGACAGATTCAGACGAAACTTGGTGGACAAGTTGGGTGTGTGACAAGAAAAAGCCGATTAGATTTTGGTTCAAGTCCGGATCCAGATCTGACCTATTAGTGGGATACGAAATGTAAACTGTTCAGTCTGGTGGAGGTATGCGCTC
>NC_136268.1:4033730-4038730 GCF_964187855.1 Myxine glutinosa | reverse complement strand
GCTCCTTCATCTTAAACCTCTATTTCCTTTTTTTCCTTTCGTTTATCCTTCCTTCAGTTTGTTTTGTTGCCTCCCTTTTCCGAAGTTAGGGAAATCGGAGAGGTCTGATTGCTTCCCATTCCCGGAGTTCGGGTAGGGAAGATTGCATTATATATTCACCCTCCCCGAGTTGGGGAGGGGTTGTAAGTGCAGCTGTTCCAGCATGGCAGCTGCACTATCTCGATTTACGGCCTTTCAGAGCCTGACCCGTAAGCACGGGTTCTTTTGTGTACCTCCGGAACGTGAGGTTAGTGTCGAGGACGTTGTCCTCGCAACCGGTCGTGTTGTCGGGATCGACAAGGTTGTTGCCGCTTCGCGGATGAACAAGCGGATCGTTATTTTTTTGTCCGACGTGGATTGTGTCCCACAAATTGTCGAACAGGGTTTGACAATCGATCCAGATTTATTTGTAATGATTTCCCCACTAGATAGCCCAGCGATAAAAGTCGTGATATCCAATTGCCCCCCATTTGTATCCGACGATGTACTAATTAAAGAGTTGTCCCGATACGGTACCATCGTGTCTCGTATCTCCATGATTCCCTTCGGGTCACGAAACAACGATTTGAGGCACGTGGTTTCATTCCGGCGGCAAGTGTTTATGATTTTAAAAAATTCCCAGAAGGATTTAAACCTTATAATAAAATTAAAACATCAACAGAACGAATATACAGTGTACGTGTCCACCAACGTTCTAAAATGTTTTGGCTGCGGACAATTTGGGCATGTTAAGCATGACTGCCCCCGAAAAGAGAATTCTCCACAAGTGCAACCTCCCCTCCGAACCGGGAATAAGCAACCCCCCCACCTTCCCACCACCGGTCCAAACCCTCCCACCACTGACCCAAGCCCTCCCACCACCGACCCAAGCCTTCCCACCACCGAACCAAACCTTCCCACCACCGAACCAAGCCCTCCCGCCGCCGAACCAAGCCCTCCCACCACCGACCCGAACCTTCCCACCATCGACCCAAGCCTTACCACCACTGATCCCAATCTGTCCACCACCGACCCAAGCCCTCTTACCACCAATCCAAACCCCCCCGCCGTACCCCCCTCCCCTCCCCTTGAAACAGGGGCCCCTCCCTCTACTGAAGGATCTAATTGCAGCCATCTCCTGTTAACGATAGATCTCACCCCCCAGGCGACATCGTCCAATCACAGCTTGTTGCCTGCTATAACTGATCCTACCTCTCCCGCCGTGGTAGCCGATGGGATCCCCCTCCCGATGATCACGTCCTCCCTCCCCCCCCCTCCCCCCAAACCCTTGCAATCTCTTCCCACTAACCAGGACGAGTTTCAATTAGTCTGCCCAAAAGGAAAAAGACATCTGCAAACAACAGATGAAAACGGTCACCTCTTTAAAAAACCTACAACTGAAAACCGACAGCCCCTCCTCTCTGGCCTAGATTTGTCCCTCGTCACAGAAAATCGTTTCTCGGTATTGGAGGACATAGATGTGGATGAATCCTCGCCCTTGTCTACTGACCTAGAAATTGATATGGTTGAACCACAAAAATTAGTACCCCCCCCCCCCTCCCCCCCCCCTCCCCCCCCTCCCCTGAAGATGGCTCATTTCTCTCCCTCCCCGTCCCCCCCCTCTATGGACTATGCCCCATCCGATAACGTGGAGGGATGTGATGACGGTGAGGAGATAAATGATGAAAACCAGTGTGACACACCATCTGAGCCATCTGATATAGATGACTCTGTTAGTGAATGTGGTAGCCTTAAGGAAGAAGAAATCCCTCCAATCCCTCCCTCCGAGATAAAAAGGTTTCTTAAGGACACATTCCGAAAAAGGAATGTTGTAATAGAAACCTTTTTTCCGGAGCTACCTGATTTTATACATTCCGCTAAACTGATGGTAAAACGGCCCCACGTTTTTAATTTCAATTCCTCCCAACGTCACCGTTTAAAGAAGTGGTTGCAAAAAGCTAAGAATGAACTGCTATCAAAAAATTGAGTGGTGGTCACTCCTCCTTATAGCTGTAATGAGTTTTTCCATTTGTAGCCTGAATATTAACGGAGGATGTAGCTCTGTCCGTAAAGTTCAAGTAAGGGATTTTTTATTGCAGAAGAAAGTTGACATTGCCCTCTTACAAGAGACCCATGCCAACGACTGCTGTGTCGCAGAGTGGTGTAGGCTCTTCCCCGGCCTGTCCTTCTTTAGTAACGGTGACTCCCGCAAAGGCGGTGTCGCAATAATTCTTAGCCCCTCCTTTTCGCCTTCATCGCTTAAATTCGACGAAATACACAAGGGATCCCTAGCATCCCTAGAATTCCACTACTATGGAAAATTCTATACTATTTTTAATATCTATGCCCCAAGTACGCCTGTAGCTCGGCGAGTTTTTTTTAATGACCTTGGGACACACCTAACGTCCCTCGACAGTCAAAACGCCCTAAAAAACCAAGACAATCATGTTTGTATTGGTGGAGATTTTAACTGCACCCTCCAACCCCAACTCGACAGGAACAGTGCAGAGCCCCATCCTGCCTCCACAATCCCTCTCACCAAATTTTTAAAACAAATGAATTTGACAGATATATGGCGGGTACAGCACCCATCAATCAGGCAATACACATGGTGTCGATGTATTCAGGGTAATATTGTACTTGCTCGCTTGGACAAGTTTTATATTAATCCTCCACTTGAACGCCTCGTTCTGTCATCCAAAATTTGCCCATCAGGATTCTCGGACCACAGCGCAACATTTCTCAAAATTTCTGCCCCCTGCCCGAAACACAAGAGTGCTTTTTGGAAATTTAATAACAACTTACTTGATGATAGTACCTTTAAGGACATTTTTCCGGAAATTTGGAATATTCTGGTTGCCTCCCAAGGGAATTTCTCAAACCTCAGACAATGGTGGGATAATGCCAAAACGCACATCAGACTGTTCTGCCAACAATATCGTGCGTATGGTGTTCAAGAGGAAAGAAAAACCACAACCTTACTTGAAGATGAAATCCTGGAATTACAGGAACAGCTTCAGGGAACCGCAAGTGTGAGCTACCAGGGAATGAGGCAACAAATCCATGGAAAAACGGCCTTACTGAATTCCATATCCGAAAGGCGAGCACAAAATGCTTTATTGCGCCTGAAGATGAGGTACATACACGACCTTGATGCTCCAACCAAATTCTTCTTCAGCCTTAAAAGGGGGGCCTCTTCGTCAATGATTACACGCTTGCTCCATGATGGGGAACTCCTTTATGAAGATGGCAGAATCAGGGAATGTGCCCGGAAACATTTTAAACAACGGTTTATGCGGCATGACATTAACCAGGATGCAATATCGGAACTTGTTTCTAACCTTCCAACATTGGCGGAGGATCAGAAGCAGCAGTTGGAGGATCCTCTTAGGTTACCTGAGCTCACCGCTGCCTTGAAGGCCTTGGAACCTGATAAAGCCCCTGGACTGGATGGGCTGACAAGTGAATTTTTCCAGTTTTTTTGGGACACCATTGGACCTCACCTACTGCGGGTATTGAATGAATGTTTAGAGGATGGACAACTGCCGTGGAGTTGCCGGAGAGCAGTCACCACCTTAATTCCTAAGAAAGCGGACACTCAACTTATAGAGAACTGGCGTCCTATTTCTGTTTTATGTACGGATTATAAAATTTTAGCCAAAGCCTTGTCTAATCGAATGAAACCTTTTATGAATGTACTAATAGGAGAACATCAATCCTTTTGTATTCCTGGACGTACTATTTTTAATAATATCTTTCTTATCCGTGATACCATTCGGTTTTGTAACAATTTTAATATGAATGTTGGTCTGTTTTTTATTGACCAAGGAAAAGCCTTTGACTGTATTGACCACATGTACCTTTTTAGAGTTTTAGAGAATTTTGGGTTTGGACCTATTTTTATCTCGTACGTTAAACTTTTGTATTGTAATATATCCAGTGTTCTTAAAATTAATCAAGTATTGTGTAGCCCCATTGCTGTACAACGGGGAGTACGGCAAGGTTGCCCGCTATCTGGACTTTTATACTCTCTTGCCATCGAACCTCTTCTGCTCCAATTACGTACGCACATTTCTGGCTTCACTGGATCAATTCTTACCACACCGCTAAAAGTCTCTGCCTATGCAGATGATGTCTGTATTTATATAAAAAATAGTACTGACGTCACTGCGGTGGCTCAGGCACTAAAAACATATTGTCAGGCTTGTTCAGGCCAGGTAAACTGGAAGAAGAGTGAAGCCCTTTGGATAGGACCTGGAGATTGCCCGCCAATTGTCCTACCAGGAGGAGTGAACTGGCAGAAAAGTGGCATTAAATACCTCGGTATTTTCCTCGGAGACAACACCTTTGAGCAGCAGAACTGGGTGGGATTACCAGACAAGGTAATGGCAAAACTGGCCCGCTGGAAAGGACTTCTTTTCCAACTTTCGTACCGCGGAAGAACTCTCGTCATTAACAATCTTGTCGCCTCTATGCTATGGCATAAGATGATATGCCTACAACCGCCTGGGAGCCTTCTTATTACACTGCAAAAGAGCATTGTCGACTTTTTCTGGAGCGGGAAACACTGGCTCCAACCCCCCGTGGCATACTTGCCACTCGCTGAAGGTGGCCAAGGTCTTATTGATATCCGCAGCCGGATTATGGTCTTCCGGCTTCATATCGTGCGCCAACTTGTATATGGAGATGAAGCCCTACTCTGGAGGCCTCTGGCTAACTGCATATTACAGCTCACATGCAAGCTGGGTTACGACCGAGAACTTTTCTTGATGAACCCTCATCAAATCGATTCATCCTTGCTGCCCACCTTTTACCAAGGGGTGATGAACGCCTGGCAAGCCCTGTCCTTTTCCCGTGAAATGGCAACATACAACATGGAAATGTTGTTGAACGAGCCCCTATGCTACAACCCCTTCCTGGAAAACAGCTTGAACAATAGGGGACTCGTTCAACGTTTTGTTGATGCCAAGCTGCTGCGAGTG
>NC_136268.1:3976230-4028730 GCF_964187855.1 Myxine glutinosa | reverse complement strand
ACACTGACCTTTGACCTTTTGACCAAATGATTAATTTACCTTCTTCATATTGTCATAGCAAAGTTTTGTTGAAAATTTGATGACAAAACTCAAATGGTAAATTTACATTTCAGGTCAATCGGATGAAAATTCATGATTTTAGGTGACACTGACCTTTGACCTTTTGACAAAATGATTAATTTACCTTCTTCATATTGTAATAGCAAAGTTTTGTTGAAAATTTGATGACAAAACTCAAAGGGTAAAACGTTACTGCCAGGACAGACACACACACACACACACACACACACACACACACACACACACACACACACACACACACATACACACACACACACACACACACACACACAAACACACAGAAGTGATTGCAAAACCCCGTGTCCTGCTGCGCAGGGTACCGGCTCATAATGCATCTTCACCCTTGCAGCCTCCATGGATGATCGTGATAAGAACTGAAGACCTCAAAAAACCAAAGCACAGTGGCCAGCTGTTTTCTTCCAGGAATTAGGAATTCTCACACATGATCCACTCATTCCACAATGTGTGCAATTTCCCCCCGAGTTTTCCAATCTAAGCAATGTCATTGGGTCTTGGACTGGAAGCACTATATCGTGCCAGATGCTGTCTGATCCGTATCACTGCACATCCTCTTGCAGGTCTGTCCCGCTACGGTTGCTTTAAACATCGATTTGACCCATAAAGTCCCCTTCCTCTCCTGCCCTTCGCCTCTTTCTGCTCCACTACTCCGTGCTTGCCTAATGACTTGTGCCTGAATTTAAAGGCCGAAACTTTCAAAGGTGCAAATGCATGCAGTCATAGTTTAAAAGGACAGCGGGGAGACAGGTCCCCAACAAGGGCATTGCCATCCTATTGCTGACCTCATTTCTAATTTCCTTGCTATCCTGATACACCTGTGATGGATGGAAACTCTCACCTCATCCCCATGGCACCAACAATGCCAGGCTGGTGTTCCATCAACATGTGCTCGATATCTGTCGAGGGCAATATGGCACGTTGGCAAATTGGAAACATCACTAGTTTCGGGTTCTCATCATGAATGGCTTATTGTCCACCTGCAGCAACGTTTCTGACATTGAAAAATAAAAAGTGTTTCATCTTTTATGCGGATATAAAGACCAGACTTGGAGATAGACAATGACGCCATTGAAAGCAAAGCAGGAAGCAAAAACATCCGAGTTATGATATATTGTTGTGATCCTCGAAATGGGTGTTAGAAACGTCTATTCACAGCACAAAGGGCTCACTTGAACCAACATTGCGCACAAACTAATGTTGTACCAGAAACCTTTTGTAAACTTTAAATTGTCACAACGGATTCGACATAATCTGTCGATTGTGCAGACACATCCACTGCAAAACTCCACCAATACATCTATGTGTGAAAAAATTAATATAATAATAAATAATATAAGAATAGATAATAAAATAATAATAAATAATATAACAATATATAAAAAATAAATATACATATAATATGTATAAATAATATAAGAATAGATAATAAAATAATAATAAATAATATAACAATATATAAAAAATAAATATACATATAATATGTATAAATAATATAAGAATAGATAATAAAATAATAATAAATAATATAACAATATATAAAAAATAAATATACATATAATATGTATAAATAATATAATAAAAGACCCAAAAGACGTGAAGACTCAAAAAACCCTTAAAGAAATAGAAGACCGAAAAGGCCGTGAAGATCTTCACTTGTGTGTGTGTGTGTGTGTGTGTGTGTGTGTGTGTGTGTGTGTGTGTGTGTGTGTGTGTGTGTGTGTGTGTGTGTGTGTGTGTGTTTGTGTGTGTGTGTAGTTTAATGACCTGGTGATCCAATAATGGAAGCAGTGTTTCTTTTCAAGCATCAAAGAACGACAAACTTCAGCAGCTGCATCATCTGTCAAGAAAATCGACGTGAAAAACTGACAACTGGTGAACGAGGATATTCTACATTGCAAAATGCTGCTCTGTCAAGACAAAGCTTGAGGGATCCAGAGAACATATCTCGGCTTTGGAGAGAATTAATGCAGCCTCAAGCACTGTGCCAAAACAACCAGTGCTGTGGCACACATAGATCCTGCTATTCCTCATTTACCAGCAAATGGCACGTATCAAGGCTGGAAAAGGACAAGGGTCATTTGAAATCTTCTCCAAAGCCAAGCTGCAGCCATGAAGGTGCTGGTCCCAGCAAACCTCCCTCACCACTCCGAAGATCTACAAGTGCTGTCAACTGGAGCCATTGTATGTTTTGCCAGGACTCGACTGAAAATGGCACCCTTTGTTCAGTCAATACTTTTAAGGTGAGTGAGCAGATTATTCAGGCTTCCAAATACGACCAGGTAGTACATGTGTTCGCTTTGCAGGTGTAAGCGACCTCATTGCAGCTGAAGGTAAATGTCATCCATCATGCTATAAGAAGTTTCAAAGGAGCACATCAAAAACAAAGGAGCATTCAAAGGAAACAGATGTTCTTTTGGATTGGCTGGTTGTCCAACTTGAAGAATCTGCTGTAAAAGCACATTTCTTTCAACTTTGAGAGGTTTGCAAAAGATATTGTGAACTGGCGAAGACAGCGGACATTTAAATACCACCTTCGTACACGAGTACAAGGCCTACTTTCAAATATAAGCTGCAGATGAATGTGAAGAATGTGTATGACTTTGTTACAATACCAAAGCAAGAAACACTGCTTGTACTCATCAAGTTTGCCCATCTCCCTTTCTCCACTCTCACGTCTGAAGGTGAAGAACATCAGCAATACCCATATTCCAGCCTCCCATTGAAGGATTTCTGGAGTTGGTGCATTTAGCTTGGAAACTGAAAACTGACATTCTCGCACAACCAAGTAGAAGGGTTTTTGTGTCATTGGAGAAGAAGTGATTGACCGTGTCCTGGAAAGCCTCTTTATGTGTCTTCGCCTGATGTTTGGTGGTTATAAAGTCTCTTGGCCGAAGATTCAGAATAAAGAGATGAAGCAGATGTGGAAGACAGTAATTCCAACAGGCAAGGGTTTTGAGTGTCTCACATGACCTTTTGTGCAATATGAGTGGTGGCAATCATTGGACTCCCAAGCATGTTGGTCTTGCCAGCAATTTGCATCAAGCCACCATATCAAGGGAACTTATTCGGTTGTTTCGCACAGCTGGACACATGATCGGCTACTACAACCTGCAACACACACACACACACACACACACACACACACACACACACACACACACACACACACACAATTGCATGATCGTGGATGTTCACGAAATGAACCACAACCTACACCATTCGTTGTGCTTCCATAAACTTCCTCCAAATCCAAAATGAGCCTTTCAAGGCAACCTGGACCATTCTGTCACACATCCTCCTTCTTTCTGTCCCACACACTCCAATCCGAGCAAGAAATGCAGAAAAGGAATTGCCAATATACCCTCAACACCTCACCTCAAATGGCTGACAAGAAACTCGCCAACCCTTCTCCCGACACTCTGCCTCCAGCTCACTGTACTTTCCTCTCTTCCTCTCGTGCACCTCCTCCATGTTCTCTTCCCAAGGTACAGCCAATCCCCCTAAGATGACCTGTCTTGTTGCACCTGACCAGATGACAATGTCAGGCCGCAACCTTGTCACACAGATCTCCTCTGGGAATACCAATTGTGGCTTTAGGTCTGCCACCACCTGCCAATCACAAGCATCTTTTTAACCACCAACACAACGTGCCTAAGACAGTTTCTTCAAAAGGCTCGTTCAGTTTTGCTGACTCGTCATCCACATTCAGCTCTTCTTCAGCAGAGTTATTGTTTAACCTCTTCGCCCCCTTCTTGCACAGGCCATATTCCTAAAATCAAATCCTGTGGCACATTTTCTCATGCACACCCAAGTCAAAGCCTCACCATATATGAATATTATAATCAAAACTATCCGTATAACTAATGGTTATATATATATTTCCATTAAGAAACCTTAATTATCTTAATAACCCAAAATGCAAAACCTTTACAATTAAACTGAAAAAGGGAAAAAATATTTTTCAAGCAATTAACTTTTATCTCAAGCATTTCAAATAAAACTACAAAGCAATGGCTTCTAAAAGCATTTTCCAGTATTTCAACCGAATCCAGAGTCAATTTATGCACAATTCATTTATTGAAGCACGTTTTCCTCATGAGTTCTTCACAGAACACAGCATTATTTTTCCTCTCATCCGTAACACTCCGACACATCACTCTGAATCTTTCACTTCATCACCTCCACTTTTGTTATCCATTTGCGACATCATTTGATTCAATCTTTTCATCTCATCTATCTATAATTCCACTAATCTCTGTGTGTGTGTGTGTGTGTGTATGTCTGTGTGTGTGTTTGTTTGTCTGTGACCGCTGTTTCTCGACAACCACGGGTCCGATATACTTGCAACTTGCCAGGTATATTGCTGGGGACCCGAGGATGTGCCTTTTCAAGGTTTGAAATTAATCGGACAAGTAGTTACCGAGCTATGTCCAAAAAACGATTCAACCAATCAGAGAGCAGCGAGCTATCACGTGTGCCGAACGTGGCGAACAGACTCTGCCTCGGACGGCACATTTGAGAGCGTATTCATTTATTTCACGTTGGCAAACTATGTTGGCGTTAAACTATGTTTTAAAACTAATTAAAACTAATTTGCGATTCTTTCGCTTTCCTGCCCGTTTGTGCACGCTATGGCGATTTCTTTACCAAACTCCGCAAGCCGTTCGCTTTGGACCAAACCATTTCATGCAAAATAGAGGGGGGGGGGGGATTGTCACCGTACTCGCAAGCCGTTCGCTTTGGACCAAACCATTTCATGTAAATAGAGGGGGGGGATTGTCACCGTACTCGCAAGCCGTTCGCTTTGGACCAAACCATTTCATGTAAATAGAGGGGGGGGGGGATATAATTTTAGATATATATATAGTACGGGCATGCCCTAGTCTATCTATAATTCCAGTAATCTCTGTGTGTATGTTTGTATGTTTGTATGTCTGTGACCGCTGTTTCTCGACAACCACGGGTCCGATATACTTTAAACTTGCCAGGTATATTGCTGGGGACCCGAGGATGTGCCTTTTCAAGGTTTCATATTAATCGGACAAGTAGTTACCGAGCTATGTCCAAAAAACGATTCAACCAATCAGAGAGCAGCGAGCTATCACGTGTGCCGAACGTGGCGAACAGACTCTGCCTCGGACGGCACATTTGAGAGCGTATTCATTTATTTCACGTTGGCAAACTATGTTGGCATTAAACTATGTTTTAAAACTAATTAAAACTAATTTGCGATTCTTTCGCTTTCCTGCGCGTTTGTGCACGCTATGGCGATTTCTTTACCAAACTCCGCAAGCCGTTCGCTTTGGACCAAACCATTTCATGCAAAATAGAGGGGGGGGGGGATTGTCACCGTACTCGCAAGCCGTTCGCTTTGGACCAAACCATTTCATGTAAATAGAGGGGGGGGATTGTCACCGTACTCGCAAGCCGTTCGCTTTGGACCAAACCATTTCATGTAAATAGAGGGGGGGGGGATATAATTTTAGATATATATATAGTACGGGCATGCCCTAGTCTATCTATAATTCCAGTAATCTCTGTGTGTATGTTTGTATGTTTGTATGTCTGTGACCGCTGTTTCTCGACAACCACGGGTCCGATATACTTTAAACTTGCCAGGTATATTGCTGGGGACCCGAGGATGTGCCTTTTCAAGGTTTCATATTAATCGGACAAGTAGTTACCGAGCTATGTCCAAAAAACGATTCAACCAATCAGAGAGCAGCGAGCTATCACGTGTGCCGAACGTGGCGAACAGACTCTGCCTCGGACGGCACATTTGAGAGCGTATTCATTTATTTCACGTTGGCAAACTATGTTGGCATTAAACTATGTTTTAAAACTAATTAAAACTAATTTGCGATTCTTTCGCTTTCCTGCGCGTTTGTGCACGCTATGGCGATTTCTTTACCAAACTCCGCAAGCCGTTCGCTTTGGACCAAACCATTTCATGTAAATAGAGGGGGGGGGATTGTCACCGTACTCGCAAGCCGTTCGCTTTGGACCAAACCATTTCATGTAAATAGAGGGGGGGGATATAATTTTAGATATATATATAGTACGGGCATGCCCTAGTAGTCCAAATTACCATAAGAACTTCTTTCAGACCCTTTTCCCGACAAACTTCCATGTGGCTCTTCTCTCGGGACCATCTCAGTACTTGTCATTTTCCTTCGACAAATGTTTATCAGAACCTTCAAGCAAGTTACCACCATCACTACCCAAGATTATCACCAGGCCAATAAACAAATATTGGAGTATTCTTGCTCCTATTGCTCCAAATATGCTTGTTAACCATGACCCCATTGACCATTCTTTGTAATAATCATGCTACTTCTGGCATTCTGACTTAATTTTAGGAGCCAAATTATCAATTTGCTCTGAGTTATCTGGAATGTATGTACAACATTCAGACCCTACAACAGCACACGTTCCACCTTGAGCTGCTTGTAGTATACCGAGGGCGATGCGATTTTGTATGGCTACCGTTTTTTTAGCAACCATTTCAGCATTTATCTTAGTAAAACCCTCCGCTGTATCATTAGCAAACTTTTCCAAAGAGGCTGCCATGTTAGTAAGTTCTCCAGCAGCTTTCCCTGTCCATACCGAGGAAAGTCTATCATGAAGAATCTTTCAACTCTTGAAATGGACCTCTTCTGTCTATCCTGGGGGTATAAAAGGTGAATGGTCCAGAATGCGAATTTTCGGAAGAACATACCCCATAAAACACGATCCTTTCCACCCAACTGGCAGCCATGAATATGCTATGTGCCCACATACAAAGTAAGTACTATTCAGTGGGGTTTGGGGTTCCACAAGGTTATTTACTCGGATTTTATTTATATCTCTGTCCCATTGATTATTCCCTTAATAGTTACCTTTCTTTCTTTCCCATGTTCGGCATAATACTGGCACGTTGAGTTTCCCAAGTTGAGTCCACTGCCATTCCTTCGAACTAAACAGAGTATCCATTTCTCCCTGTTAATTACTTCAAAATGTGGTGGGTATTCCTCCAATACCTCCCTCTTGGACAGTAGCAAAATTTATCATGTGCTAAACACTAGTAGGTTCACCTTCTTCTCCCTCATAATGACGAACTATCCGATACTTAGGATAATACGAATTCCTATAATCAGTGCAATTGTAACCCCCTTGGATCAATTTTCTCGTTATCTCAGCTATTTTCCCTTTGGCTGACGCATATGTCTTCTTTATTTTGGTTAGAATCGGGTCATATTGTCTACGAACCAAATATCCACATATGTCTTCACCTGGCAATGGAATTACGAAAAGAGGCAATCCTAGCTTGGATGAGTGAGGAAGTTGTGTGAAATGTGTGTGCACCTAATATTTACTCTTGTTCATGTGCATGAGGTTTGGGACATGGAATGTAGGGACAATGACAGGGAGATCAGGAGAAGTGGTGGAAGTATTGGTCATAAGAAGAGTGGACATATGTTGTGTGCAAGAGACGAGATGGAAGGGAAGTGGTGTGAGAATGGTGAAGGGTAGGCAGGGACAGAAATACAAGTTTGTGTGGCAAGGGTGCCCCGGAGGGCGTGAATGGTGTTGGTGTCCTGTTTTCTGAGGAGTTTGTAGACAGTGTGGTGAGTGTGACAAGAGTGAGTGATAGGTTGATGATGGTGAAAATGATGATTGGAAAGATCTTGGTGAACGTCATCTTGGGATATGCTCCGCAGGTTGGTCGGAGCGATGAAGAGGACAAGTTCTGGGGTGCGATAGAGAAGCTGATGGAAAACGTGAAAGATGAGGAGGTCGTTGTGGTAGGAGGAGACCTAAATGGACATGTGGGAAGGAGTATGGACGGTTTTGAGGGAGTTCATGGGGATTTTATTTTTTATTTTTTATTTTTTTTATTTTTTTGTATACAAGATCGAGGCTCGTGAAAGAGCGAACATTAATCACACAGAAAGACAAACCGACACATAAAACATATAACATCGGGAGCGGTAGACAAGATGGGGAGAGAGGGGGAAGGACACAAACACAACATTTGAGAGCAGGGACCGAGAGACATGGAGACATCGAGAGATATGAGAGAGGGGGAGGGCTTTGGGGGGGGGGGCAAGGGAAGGGGGCGGTGGGAGAGGTATAAAACATATGGACACTGCCAGGATTTCCAGGAAAGAAGTTGGAATTTCAAACAAGGTGGATCTGGGGTGAATTAGCGGGGGTAGAAAAGATCAAGGTTTTGGATGGGGGAAGATAAGAGATGGTGGTGAACAGCTGTTTTAAAGACCTGGAGGGAGGAGTGGGATTGAAGGGAGTGAGGGAGTTTGTTCCAGAGGCGGGAGAAAAGAGGAATGAAAGAGTGAAGGTGAGCAGAGAGCCGAGATTTCGGCAGTTTAACCATCAGAGGGTTGCTGGCAGATCTTGTGCGACCTGTAGGAATATTTGGGGGAGAGAGCACAGAGAGAGCTGGGGGTGCAAGGCCGGAGAGGAGTCGGTAGAAGACAGAAAGACCACCTACCTGCCTGCGGCGAGTGTTTGAAAGGCCCTCAGAGATAGCTTCATCGTGGGAGATTCCAATAATTCTGAAAGCTTTGGTTTCAACAGCGTGAAGCCGAGCTAGGTGTGAGGCAGGAGCACCGGCCCATAGGGGAGAACAGTATTCCATTGAGCTGCGGATGAAAGCCTTGTATGTATGCCGAAAGCCTTGTATGTGGTGAGGAGCTCAGGTGTGCCGAGGAAGGACTTCGCACGACGGAGGATGCCCAGTCGGCGACTGGCTTTGGAGGCCAGCTTGGAAATGTGGTTTTCCCAAGAAAGATCATGGCAGATAGTGAGACCCAAAAGCTTGAGCGACAGAACTTCTTGGAGAGGATTGTTGAGAAAGTAGATGGGAGGGTTGTCCAGTCGATCTTTTCGGAGAGACATAGTAAGAGTGTGAGATTTGTCAGGATTGAAAGACATGTTGCACTTGTTTGACCAGTCTGTGATTTTGTCCAAGTCTTCAGAGAGTGAGGAGGCTGCAGACTGCCGATCTGAGGGAAGAGGAATGGAGCGGCAGAGAGTGGAGTCATCAGCAAAGAGATAGAGAGGATTTTCAAGAGAGTCAGAGAGATCATTGATGAAGACCAGAAAAAGCACGGGGCCCAGAACACTGCCTTGGGGAACTCCAGCCTGAACAGGAAGAGGAGATGAGAGAAACCCATTCAGGGCCACACGTTGACGACGACTAGAGAGGAAGTCCGCCAGCCATGTGTGGAGATTTCCATGGATACCAAAGGAGGAGAGTTTGGTGAGCAGAGCGGGGTGCCAGACCGTGTCGAAGGCACGTGATATGTCGAGGGAGACAGCTCTAATTTCCTGTTTGGCATTGAGGACCTCCATCCATTGTTGAGACAGCAGAAGCAGCATGTCCAGAGTAGAGTGACCTGGTCTGAAACCAAATTGATGATCAGAGATCAAGCCATTGGAGAAGAGGAAAGATTTCATATCCGAAGCAATGATGGATTCCATGACTTTGCTGATAATTGGGAGAAGGCTGATTGGTCTGTAGTTGCTAGGATCTGTTTTTGCACCTTTTTTTGTGCAAAGCGGTGATGTTGGCTGATTTACAAGCAGATGGCAGTTGACCTTGAGCAAAAGAGAGGGTGAAGAGAACAGAGAGAGGGTGAGATAGAGCGGCAGAGCAGGATTTTAGGACCCGTGGGCTGATGCCGTCGGGTCCAGTTGCAGAATCAGAGTCGAGGGTTGACAGAAACTTTTCCACCTTGTCAGGAGGAAAGGACACGGAGTCCAGGAGCAGCAGGGTACGACTGGGTATGGTGGGTACAGAGAGGGATGGGTTTGGGACACAAGATTTAGAGGCAAACACAGAGTTGAGGCATTCAGCTTTTTCACGTGCGGAGTCAGCTGTGTAGCCATTTGAGGTAAGGGAGGGGATGGAGGGGGAACAAACACCAGAAACGGATTTGACCAGACGCCACCAGGATTTGGAAGAGGGAGACAGATAAGAGAGTTCGGGCTTGAGAACGGAGAGATATTGTTTCCTAGCTCTCTTGAGGGTGGACACACACTTGTTTCGGGCTTTGTGAAAGGAAATGAGATTTCCTTCCATTGGATTTGCTTTCCAGGAGACGAAGGCAAGTTGTTTCTGGGCAACCGCCTCACCACAAGATTCCGTGTACCATGGATGGGAGGAAGGGTATGACAACTGAAGACGAGATGGGATAAATCTGTGCATGAGAGAGAGCAATTTACTTTGGAAGAATTCCCAGGATGAGTTGATGTCAGAGGTGGTAGAGATGGGAGACCAGTCCAGATGATTGATGGCTGCTTGAAGACCGTGCCAGTTGGCCTGAGTGAAATGCCAGACTCGTCGACGCTGAGCAGGCTCCCTGAGGATGGTCAGAGAGATGTCCACTTTAACAAAGACATGATCAGATGATCCGATTGGAGCAGAAGAAGAGCAGCAGACATTTTCAGGGAAGTTAGTCATAACCAAGTCCAGAAGAGAAGATGTTTCGTTGACTGAGATCCAGGTCGGGAAATTGACAGATTGTGTCAGTCCCAGTGAGTCGCAGAAGTCCTTTGCTGAGGAGCCATGGCTGGTGAGAGAGGTACCCACACCCAGCCAACTGGCATGATGACAGTTGAAATCACCACATATGAGGAAGAGAGAGTTGGGATGAGTAGATAGAAGTTGGTCCATATTATCAGACAGCGAGATGTAGATGGAGTCATCACTGTTTGGTGGACGGTACAACACACATATGAACAAGAGGTGGGAGCGAAGGGGAAGCCGTAGCCAGAGGTATTCCTGGGGGTGAGGTGGAGAGAGTGCAGTGCAGGGCGAGTGAGGAAGAGAGTTTTTGATAAAGATAGCAACCCCACCTCCAGGACGAGGCTCAGGTCTATCATACCGGAGGAGGGAGTAGCCCGGGAGAGATATTAAGGAATCAGAGACATCATAAAGGAGGAAAGTTTCTGTTAAGCAGATCACGTCTGGTTTGACAGAAGCAACCTGTATGGAGAGATCAGTTAAGTTTGAACGAAGGCCCCGGATGTTTGAGGTCCATACCGTTAATGAAGAGGAAGGGGGAGCATCAGATACAGAACAGGGGGGAGGAGGGGTAGGGTAAGATGTGGAAGAGGTGGAAGAGGTAGGGAGAGCTGTTGAAGGTGTGTCAGAGATTTCAGAATAGCTCGGAGAAAGGGCAGGATGGGGCGGACAAAAGGTTTGATGGTGATTGGGTGAGGCACAATGAGGTGTTATTTGAGGAGGGGGAAGAGCGAGGCAGAAGGTTGGGGGAGATGGAGGTGAGAGTTGGAAGGGGGAAGAAGCGGGGAGGACGCTTTGAGGAGGGGGAGTGAGAGGGGGAAAATTGAGAAGCAATGAGGGTGGGGAGATTTGAAGGGGAGGGGTGAGGGGGGAGTTTGGGAGGGAAGGGACAAGGGGAGGGATTTGAAAGGGATGGGATATGGGGGAGATTTGGAGGGGAGGGGTGAGGGAGGAGTCTAGGAGGGGAGGGGCGAGGGGGTGTCTTGGCGGGGAGGGGTGAGGGGGTAGTTTAGGAGGGAGGGGGCAAGGGGGGAGATTTGAAAGGGATGGGTGATGGGGAAGATTTGGAGGGGAGGGGTGATGGGGAAGATTTGGAGGGGAGGGGTTATGGGGAAGATTTGGAGGGGAGGGGTGAGATTGGATTTTAGAAAGTGTACGATTTATGGGAAACGAACATTTATTGCAAAATGAGTTTCTTGTGACCTTCGAGTTAAAAATACGTTTAAGGACGCTGGATGGAGGATGGAGTGCAGGAGAGTTTAGGGAATGTAGAAAATAGGGTTACGGATAAAATAGGGTTTAGGGTTACGGATATGGTGTGAGAAATGGAGAAGGTGAAAGGGTTAGGGTTAGGGTTGATTTATTGATTTGTAATACTCAGTTCCAGAAAGAGGATAATAAGCTTGTTACATACATGTCAGGTGGGTCGACGACAACCGTTGACTACCTGATGGTGCGTAGGCGAGATAGGGGGCACCTCCGGGACACAAAGGTGATCCCGGGGGAGGAGGCTGTTTCACATCGCCACTTGGTTGTCTGCGACATAAGGGTGAAAGGTGCGAGGAGAGCTCGGCGGGTGAAGTACCAACCGAGAATGAAGGTGTGGAGGTTGAAAGAGGTGACAGCAAGGGAGGCATTAAAAGAGAGGCTGAGTAGGGTCGAGGATGATGTGGTTGAGCTTGAAAGTGGTTGGATGTCAATGAAAGATAGTCTGTTGGGAGCTGTTGGTGAGATATGTGGATGGACAAAAGGACCACCGAGGCACTCGGAAACATGGTGGTGGGATGATGAAGTTGGAAAGAGGATTGACGAGAAGAGGAAGAAGTTCAAGGAGTGGCAGAAGGCGAAGGGTATGGGAGCAGAAAAAGCAGAGCATGAAAGTTATAAGGCAGCCAAGAAGGCTGCAAAGAAAGAGGTAGCAAAGGCGCAGGAGGCATGAAGGAAAATGTTCTGAAAAAGCTTGGATTCGGAAGATGGTCAGAGAGCGGTATTCAGGATTGCAAAGCAGATAGCGAAAGAGAGGTGTGATGTGATGGGGGTGAGTTGCTTGAAGGATGAAGTGGGACAAATCGTTGTGGACCCAGATGGAATTAAAGGAAGATGGAAAAGATATATGGAAATGCTGTTGAATACAGAGAATGAATGGGATGGCAACATAGAGAGTAACCCAGTTTTAGGACCGGCAGAGAAGATAACTGAGAAGGAAGTTGAGGAAGCAATAAAAGCAATGAAGAGTATAAAAGTGGGAGGGCCGACGGGAGTTGTGGGAGATATATTGAAGGCAGCAGGAAGTTGGGGTGTGAAGAGAATGACAGAGATCTGTAATCTGGTAGTGAAAGAAGGCCGCATTCCAGTGGATTGGGAACTGAGTACCCTCGTCCCTCTATACAAGGGGAAAGGTGACCCTCTGGAGTGTGGCTCGTACCGAGCGATAAAGTTATTGGAGCATGGAATGAAGGTATTGGAAAGGGTGTTGGAGAGGAGGATAAGGAGGAAAGTGAAGATCGACAAAATGCAGTTTGGATTTATGCCAGGAAGAGGAATGGCAGACGCACTCTTTATTGTGAGGCAGTTGCAGGAAGGTACATGGAGAAGAGGAAGAAGTTGTTTCTTGGGTTTGTTGATCTGGAGAAAGCATTCGATAGGGTTCCACGCAAAGTATTGACATGGGCATTGAGGAAGTTAGAAGTGGAGGAACGGTTGATCAGAGTAGTGATGGCAATGTATAAAAGAGCGTGCACAGCTGTAAGGACGAAGGACGGGAACAGTGGTGAGTTTGAGGTGAAGGTGGGAGTGCATCAGGGGTCGGAACTAAGTCCACTACTATTTGTAGCTGTGATGGAAGTGCTGGCTCAGAACGTAAAGGAGGGTTTACCATGGGAGTTGTTGTATGCAGATGATCTGGTGTTGATTGCAGAAAGTATGGATGGACTGAAGGAAAAGATGAACAAGTGGAAGGAATGTATGGAGACAAAAGTTCTGAAGGTGTATATCGGAAAGACGAAGGTGATGGGAAGTGGTAAAGCGTGTGGTGAGGTGGAAAGAACTGGGAGTTGGCCATGTGCTGTGTGCAGGAAGGGTGTCGGAGTGAACTCCATTCAATGTGCAATGTGCGCTGAGTGGGTTCATCAAAAATGTCGTGGTCTGAGAGGGTCATTAACCAGTGTGGCAGCTACATTCAAATGTAAGGTGTGCACAGAGGGAGCTGCAGATGGAGGAAATGTTGAGTTAGATCTTGGAGACGGCGTGAAGCTGGAAGGTGTGAAAACATTTTGCTACCTCGGAGACATGCTGAATGGAGAAGGTGGATCAGACTCGGCAACGGTTGCTCGAGTGAGATGTGCATGGAAGAAGTTTCGGGAACTGAGTGGCGTGCTGATGAGGAGGGGAGTGTCGTTGAAGCTGAAGGGAAAGGTGTATGCTGCATGTGTGAGAAGTCTTATGATTTATGGGAGCGAGACATGGGTCATGAATGTAGAGCAGCAACGAAGGCTGGAGAGGGTGGAAATGCGAATGGTTCGGTGGATGTGCGGAGTATCGTTGAGAAAGAGGAAGACAAATGATGAATTGTGAAAAATGATGGGAATTGAGCCTGTGATTGATGCTGTGAAGAGGAACAGGTTGAGATGGTTTGGTCATGTGTTGAGGAAGGATGAAAGTGACTGGTTGAGAAGAGTGATGGAAATGAATGTAGAAGGAAGTAGAGGACGGGGAAGACCGAAAAAAAACTTGGCTAAAGATGGTGGAAGAAGAAATGCGGGCAAGGGGGTTAACAAGGAGAGATGCAGAAAATAGGGCAAAATGGAGAAGATTGTCATGGAGACCGCAAGGCTAACCCCCGCTCTCGCAGGGAAAATGGCCATGAAATGCATGTTGTTGTTGTGTTGTATGTGCATAGACTTGCTGCAAAGATATCGCCAAGAAAGTATTCAGAGAATTCCAGTTATTCTTTCATGTAACACTAGACCTCGTTTCTTCCTCAACGCAGATATTGCATGGTAGTGTTTCACTGGTTCTGGTCAGTCCGTCTGCCATGCTCAATTTGTGATGTGTGTTATCATTGGAGCTCACAAGGCTATGGTCCACTGCTGTACCACCTATTCCCTCACTCCGGATTATTCGTATTATCCGGGCTATCATCCACCCTTGCATCCTGCTTACCTTCCTCATCACTCTGCAAGAAGGCTTTCTTACAATGTGTACCATGTATCCACGAAGGCTTACCTTTGACCCTGACTGCAGTGTGTGACACTCGGAGTACCTGGTGGGGTCCCGTCCAGCGGGGTTGGAGAGCATTCATCCGCCGGAAGTTCTTCACCAGCACCCAGTCTTCAGGCTGGAAAGGATGATACTGCTCGCTTGCTGGTTCTGGTAACGCTTCCTTTACCTGCGTATGAAAACCTTTGACAATCTTAATCAATGCTTTGCAAAATTCTAACACAGTCCCATCCATGAAATGTATGTCCATTTTTCTCAGGTCAATTGGAGCTGTTACCAGAACTTACAGTGGTCTTCCCATTAAGATCTCATGCAGAGATAGGCCAGTGCTCCTATTTACCGTTGATCTCATTGCCATTAATGCTAATGGAATCACATCAGGCCATTTCAACCCTGTCTGCTCGCAAAGTTTTTCCATTTTGTTTTTCAAAATACCATTCTGTCTCTCAACTGCCCCCGCCGACTGTGGGTAGTATGCGCAATGAAAGTATTGCTTGATCTGCAATGCTTACACAGTTCCTTCGTGGCTTCTGCTGTAAAATTCCCTCCTTTGTCACTCATGATTTTGTATGGTATCCCATATCTGCATATGTATTTTTTCAGCACAAACTTACCCACCGTTATGGCATCACATTTCCTGCATGGATACGCCTCCACCCATTTGGTAAACATATCCACTATCACTAACATGTACTTATAAGTACAACATGTCGGCATGTGGACAAAATCTATATGTAAATGCACGAAAGGCCCCCACGGAGGGGGGTGAGCACCTTTCCGCTGTGTCGTTCCTTTGCTCACATTACCACGCTGACAAATTAGGCACGCACGACATTTATTTTCTGCCACACCAGTAAAGCCTGGAGCCTACCATGTTTTAAACACTGCTTCAATCATTCCCCGCTTGCACGCATCGCCATGTCCATGCACCAAATGTGCTAGCCATGGCAATAATGCCTGTGGTGCAACCACCTGTCCTTGCGGAAACACCCACATCCTATATTTATTGTCTTGCCTGCATTCTGTAGTCTCCCACTTTTGCTTTTCCTTTGCTGAGGCTGCTTCCTGGCATGCAATTATGTCCTCCACTGTTGGTGTTGACTGACCGTTATCTTTCTTGTTCACCATTATTCTCACCATAAGGGAAGAAGCAGCCATTTACGCTGCCTCATCTGCTCTAGCATTCCCTTTTGTGATCTCATCATGTTGTTTTGTGTGTGCACGGCATTTTACAAAAGCAATTTCAGCTGGAAATTGAATGGCTTCTATTAGTTCCGCAATCAGCTTACCATGTTTCACCGGGGAGTCTGATGAGGTGAGAAATCCTCTCATTTTCCAAATGGCTCCAGTGTCGTGAGCCACTCCATGGGTGTATTCTGAGTCTGTATAGATATTGACTCGATTGTCCTTTGCCAATGTACAAGCAGCTATCAACGCACACAGCTCCGCTTTATGAGCCGAGTAATTACCTGGTAGACACCCACTTTGAAGCACCTCATGTGTACATACCGTATATTCAGATCATATTGATCCGTCCTCTGCCCGCGATGCTGATCTGTCTACGTATAGAATCAGATCTTCATTCGGTATAGCCACAACTTTCCTGTCTGCTCTTGTGGCAGTTGTGGCTTGGATGACCTCCTGGCAATTATGAAGCTCACCATCCTCTTTAATTGGCAATAATGAAGCAGGATTTAGTATCGGGCAGTGCTCAATCATTACATTAGAGGCCAGCATCAAAGTGATTTCATACTTTATCGTTCATGTTGACGACAAATGCTGCATCTTGGCTTGCAATAATATTGCTCTTGCCCTATGTGGCACCCGCACCACAAGGTGGGTGGCCATCACCAGGCTGGCTGTCGCTCTACCGCATACGCTGCTGCTGCCACTGCCTTCAGGCGAGTCGGCAATCCACACGCCACGGCGTCTAACGGAATACTGTAATATGCTATCGGTTGCATCTTATCACCATGTTTTTGAGTTAGTACTGCCTGCGCAAACCCTTCATGCTCAGGTACATACAAGAAGAATGTCTTTTCATAATCAGGAAGCCCCAATGCTGTTGGGCACGCTAGCGCCCTCTTTATTTTATCAAAGCATTGCTGTCTTTCTACAATCCACTCAATCCATAGTGGTGCAGTACTTAATATCGCATCATACAGCGGACGAGATAAAAGAGCGTCGTCCACTATCCATTGGCGGCAATAGCCTACCATACCCAAAAACTTCCGCATCATTCTCTTAGTTGTTGGTCGAGGAATATCCAAGACCGACTCCACCCTCTCCTCAGTGAGTTCCCTCTTGCCTTGGGTCAGAACATGACCCAAGTACGTTACCCGCTCCTTGCAAAACTGCAACTTTACCCTTTTTACCTTTCCCCCTTTTTTGCTAGGGTGGTCAACAGCATTAAAGTATCCTCAACACACGCCTCTTTAGTTTTAGAACATATTAGCAATCATTCCCGTATTGGATCAATGATGATCCTCCTGGCAATACAACATTTTCAAGATCCTTGTGAAGCGCTCGAGAGAAAAGTGTAGGGCTATTAGAAAACCCCTGAGGCAAAACTCTCCAAGTGTACTGTAAGCCCCTGTATGTAAAAGCAAATAAATACTGTGAATCCTCACGCAATGGTACAGTAAACAACGCTGAACACAGATCAATAACTGAGTAATACATTACATCCGACAGAAATGATGACAAGATTGTCTCTGGGTTAGGAACCACTGGGTAAATTCCTTATATACATTTGTTAATTGCCCTAAGGTCTTGCACAAACCTTGAAAATGCTTTCCCCGGTTTTCTCACCGGAAAAATCGGCGTATTACAAGGACTGCCCATTTCCTTAATAATTCCTTGTTTTAATAGGGTAGCTATCACTGGAGCTATTCCCGTTTCAGCTTCATGTCGGATAGGGCACTGACGAACCTTGGGTAAAGGTATTCCCTCTTTCAGAGGTATATGTACTGGCTCGGCACATTGTAACCCTCCAACCTCGTTTGGAGGTTTTGTCCACAAGTTCGGAGGGACCCTGTCTAACAGTGCTAATTGCTCTTCCCCAAACTCCACCACGACCCCCGATACCACTGGAGTGAGATTTATTTGCTCAAATACCATTTGCACGATTGGCATGACCTGGGTCCATCGGTATCCCGCCTCATCTCCCAGGGTGCTCAGTCCACCCTCTTACCACCTGAATTATCGAACAGTTCTTCATCCTAGTTATCATGGGTTCCAGTTCTTGGGGTTAATGACCTGTAGCCGTTATTATTGTTACATGAGGCATTACTCCTGGCCGGTATTAGGTTAGTTACCTTTTTATCACAGTACACCCCACAGCCCACATACATCCTCCATCAACTCCATCAACTGACACATCAACTTACACCCCACATACATAGCACTACGCCATCAATTACAACGTCAAAAACGGCAGAGTCATTTGAATGCAGAGAAGCCCTGTGATTGGCACGGACGTGGACCAATCCATCATGTGAACTGTTCCCAACGGAACTTAACGGTTAACACCACACTCAACGCCTCTGAGGAAGAGAACAAGTTTGTTCTTGAAATGTCAGGCTATTAATAAAGATTCTTTAATTATATTACTGCTCAGTGTGCTATCATTTACAATATGAATCCTGAGCTACAAATCTTTCGACATGTATGTATGTATATATATATATATATATATATATATATATATATATATATATATATATATATATATATATATATATATATATATATATATATATATATATATACATACATACATACATACATATATATATATATATATATATATATATATATATGTATATATATATGTATGTATATATATATGTATATATATATATATATATATATATATATATATATATATATATATATATAGTATATATATATATATATATATATATATATATATATATATATATATATATATATATATATATACAGACTTGGCATTTAATATGGAATATTTTTTTTGTGGGGGTGAACTTACTTTTCAAGATGACTTAGAACCAAAAGTTCATTGGAATGATGTTGAAATTATTCTAGATTTTGTTAATGTGACCTTTAAAAGAAACAAAAACCACATTTGACATTTTGAAGCAAGTAAATTGATCCTTGAAAGTGATGTAAACTGATATGGAACTCAATTCACAGACAGTACTGTGTTAAACCTCTGTGCGTTTTCCAGAAGTATCTCCTTATTTTGCACATTAGCCAAAAATTTTTTTTTACAAAAACAAAAGTTAAATTACGACTGGGATTACGGACAGTAAAATTACAGTTCAGTACTTCGTGTAACCCCCACAAGCATTCAGGAGAGCACGTACACATTGAGGCATGCTGTTCACGAGATTTGCCAAGGTTTGGACAGGAATCGCTTGCCATGCAGTTACAATAGCCTGCTGCAATTCACGCACAGAGGCAGGCTGCTGGTCCGAGTTGTCGATTTGATGCGTTAATTCTGCCCACAAGTTCTCTATCGGATTCATATCCGGGGACATGGCAGGCCACTCCATATGCTCTACACCACGGTCAGCAAGAAAGTGTTGGATCATGCGAGCATGATGAGGCCGTGCATTGTCTCTTGGAAGACAAAGTTTCCTCGATAGGCTGCACGAACAAATGGAAGCAATGTTTCTTTCAGAATGGCCCTGTGCTTGAACTGGTTCAGGTTTCCATTCAGAACAACCAGGTCAGTTTTGCCCCCTGCATGAAAAGCAGCCGAAACGGTCACCCCACCACCTCCAGCATGGACTCTTTGCACTATACAATCTTCGTTGTAGGCTTCATGCACTTGTCTGCGCACTCGGATGCAGCCATATTGACGATAGACCAGAAACATAGACTTGTCACTGAAGATCACATGATTCCAGTGTCCTGGCTGCCATTGACGTTGCTCTCTGGCCCACTGCAATCGACGCTGGCGGTGTTGTCTGGTCAGACGTGGCTTTCTCAGGGGACGCCTGGCACGATAGCCTGCTTGAACCAGTCGTTGGTTGACTAGCCTTCTGGATACAGGCACATTTGTCAGTTGCTGCCACTCAGCCCGGAGCCGATTAGCAGACTTGGTACGGCCATTGCGGACTAACCGGTGCAGCTGGCGATCATCCCTCCTTGTGGTTCTGCGGGGACGTCCTGACCTCGGTATTGGAGTAGGGACACCCCTCTGAGCATTTCGTTTCAGGATCTTTGACACCTGACCTTGAGTGATGCCATACTGCCGAGCAATAGCACGCTGTTTCGTGCCGGAATTTCGTAAAGCCACCACTAAATGACAAACAGCATTGTCGAGTTGATGGACCATCTCCAGGGGAAGCGGCAATAACTTTTGTAGACGTGCAGTAGTTGTTTTCCACTAATACAGAACGCAACAACCCTTATATACCCGATTGTGAAGCCAATCGTCAAATGTACCTGTCCGTACATTTTGTCACACCACCTGTGATATAATCCTGTTATTGACTTCTTGCTGGGACAGACAATCAGTGACATGGTTCTTTTAACAAAGAAATCACCGAAGCGTAAAAGAAACTCACCAGATTGATATACCGAGTTCAGAAAGTAAACCCAAGTCAAGAAAAAAAAAATATTCCATATTAAATGCCAAGTCTGTATATATATATATAGTTATATACTGTATCTATATATATAAAACACAGTTTGTGTGTGTGTAATGTTACTGATAGACTCCTAAACAGAGAGGCTCACGTGCTTGATATTTGGCATAGACATGGCCATTGAGCCTGGGAAGGACATGGCCTACCTAAAAATATTTGACGAGATCCATATTTTTTATTCATATTTACCTCAGCGCATTTCAGCGAGGAATATTATGCATGGAATCTGAGCCGGTGGCAGAGCAGCGTGCTGATTCGCTCAGAGTGATCATGTGATGTTCCAGCCTTGCCGCCATAATCTCACAGTGACGCGTTCGCACGTAATTCAGAGCGAAAAGCGATTGCGTTTTTTCACATTTCAGCGAGAAACATTGCCATTCACACCACATAGGTTTTTTTTTTCTTTCATCTTTAGATCCATATTTTTAGCCATAACGTAGCGAATGTAGCGTAACGTAGCGAGGAATATTATGCACGGAATCTGAGCTGGTGGCAGAGCAGCGCGCTTATTCGCTCAGAGTGATAACGTGATGTTCCAGCCTTGCCGCCATAATCTCACAGTTACGCGTTCGCACGTAATTCAGAGTGAAAAGCGATTGCGTTTTTTCACATTTCAGCGAGGAACATTGCCATCCTCTCCCACTCCCCCAGTCTCCTTTCCCCCTCCCCCGGTCTCCTCTCCCCCTCCCTCGGTCTCCTCTCCCCCTCCCCCAGTCTCCTCTCCCCCTCCATCAGTCTTCTCTCCCCATCCCCCAGTCTCCTCTCCCCCTCCCCCAGTCTCCTCCCCCCTCCCCCTTCCCCCTCCCTCTCCCCCTCCCCCTATCCCCTCCCCCTCCCCTTCCCCCTCCCACGTCTCCCCCCCCTCTTCTCCCCTCCCCCCCTCTTCTCCCCTCCCCCCTCTCCTCCCCTCCCCCTCTCCTCCCCTCCCCCCCGTTCCCCTCCCCTCCCATTCCCCCTCCCCCTCCCCTCCCCCACCCGGCAATGCCGGGCACTTCTGCTAGTGTATATATATATATATATGTATATATATATATATATATATATATATATATATATATGTATATATATATACATATATATATATATATATATATATATATATATATATATATATATATATATATATATATATATATATATATATATACAGACTTGGCATTAAATATGGAATATTTTTTTGTGGGGGTGAACTTACTTTTCAAGGTGTCTTAGAACCAAAAGTTCATTGGAATTATGTTGAAATTATTCTCGATTTTCATAATGTGACCTTTAAAAGAAACAAAAACCACATTTGACATTTCGAAGCAAATAAATTGATCCTTGAAAGTGATGTAAACTGATATCGAACTCAATTCATGGACAGAACTGTGTTAAACTTCTGTGCGTTTTCCAGAAGTATCTCTTTATTTTGCACATTAGCCAAATTTTTTTTTAACAAAAACAAAAGTTAAATTACGACTGGGATTATGGACAGTAAAATTACAGTTCAGTACTTCGTGTAACCCCCACGAGCATTCAGGAGAGCATGTACACGTCGAGGCATGCTGTTCACGAGATTTGCCAAGGTTTGGACAGGAATCGCTTGCCATGCAGTGACAATAGCCTGCTGCACTTCACGCACAGAGGTCGGCTGCTTGTCCAAGTGGTCGATTTGACGCGTTAATTCTGCCCACAACTTCTCTATCGATTCATATCCGGGGACATGGCAGGCCACTCCATATGCTCTACACCACAGTCAGCAAGAAAGTGTTGGATCATGCGAGCACGATGAGGCCGTGCATTGTCATCTTGGAACACAAAGTTTCCTCGAAAGGCTGCACGAGCAAATGGAAGCAATGTTTCTTCCAGAATGGCCCTGTACTTGAACTGGTTCAGGTTTCCATTCAGAACAACCAGGTCAGTTTTGCCCCCTGCATGAAAAGTAGCCCAAACGGTCACCCCACCACCTCCAGCTTGGACTCTTGGCACTATACAATCTTTGTTGTAGGCTTCATGCACTTGTCTGCGCACTCGGACGCGGCCATCTTGACGATAGACCAGAAATCTAGACTCGTCACTGAAGATCACGTGATTCCAGTGTCCTGGCGGCCATTGACGATGCTCTCTGGCCCACTGCAATCGGCGCTGGCGGTATTGTCTGGTCAGGCGTGGCTTTCTCAGGGGACGCCTGGCACGATAGCCTGCTTGAACCAGTCGTTGGTCGACTAGCCTTCTGGATACAGGCACATTTGTCAGTTGCTGCCACTCAGCCCTAAGCCGATTAGCTGACTTGGTACGGCCATTGCGGACTAACCGGTCCAACTGGCGATCATCCCTCCTTGTGGTTCTGCGGGGACGTCCTGGCCTCGGTATTGGAGTAGGGACACCCCTCTGAGCATTTCGTTTCAGGATCTTTGACACCTGACCTTGAGTGATGCCATACTGCTGAGCAATAGCACGCTGTTTCATGCCGTAATTTCGTAAAGCCACCACTCCATGACAAACAGCATTGTCGAGTTGACGGACCATCTCCAGAGGAAGCGGCAATAACTTTTGGAGACGTGCAGCAGTTGTTTTCCACAAATACAGAACGCAACAACCCTTATATACCCGATTGTGAAGCCAATCATCAAATGTATCTGTCCGTACATTTTGTCACGCCACCTGTGATATAATCCTGTTGTTGACTTCTTGCTGCGACAGACAATCAGTGACATGGTTCTTTTAACAAATAAATCACCAAAGTGTAAAAGAAACTCACCAGATTGATATACTGAGTTAAGAAAGTAAACCCAAGTCAAGAAAATATATATATTCCATATTAAATGCCAAGTCTGTATATCCTTACCACCTTCTTAGGTAACCCATGATTTGCATGTTAATAAGTCTGTACATTAAAAAAATATCCAACCGTAGGTATGCCCTCGATCCTATTTACTTTTCAGCTCCAAATGATGACCTCTGAACCTGCCTCTGCTGCTGATGATAATTTTTTTTATTGAAGGAAACAAAAAGAGAGCAGGGCGGTGGAGAAACCTGCGGTTCAATTCCCGTATCCTGATATGAAATTTCGGTTCATTTGAAGACAGACTATTTCTGTACCTTTTGTCTATCATTTGTGTGATTTCCTTAAAATACCATTTTGATATCCTTTGTAAATTTTAAAACAGTAAATTACATAAAACTCTCTGATATAAATTTTCCAAAAGGTCTTAAAAAACAAACCCACTCAGGGTCTTACAAACACCGGATTTTAAAATGAAATGGTCAAAATTAAAACTGCTCTTGTTTTTGTTAAGGAATGTTTTGTAAACCCCAAATGTAAAAACTACCAGCATGAAATTAACTTTGAACTTTGTAGAAAATGTTCATATAAATTATGACATTCGAGATTTTTACCAACACAAGGTTCCAAAAGATGTTTCGATTTTTATATGAAAAGGAATCCACAAATGTTTGAGGTTACATCTCTATATGTAATTTACCTGCACATGCCCTGCCCTGACTATCCTTGCATTAGGCCTGGAAAGATCCATGAACTGCATTTCAAACAGTGCTTTGGCCTGTTTGGCATTCATCATCATCACCTCCACCTCATTTTGCTGCAACCCAGATACAAAACCCATACAATGTCTTATTTTGTCTCTCAATGTTCTCCGAAGCAATGTTCAAGTACATTGATATCTCCTAGGCCCTTGTCTTACCAGAAAGGTAGCTGCAAGCACCTCTGCAAGATTTCGACATTGCCAGGAAGATGCAATCAAAATTTGGCACACATGGGCCAAAGACCTTTTTGAATACAGGTGACATCGACCCAATATAATGCACAGTATAAAGTATTGGCCAAAAGGACTTTTTGTCCTTTTTGGTCACATAGCCTGTTTGCAGTTTCCATATGGCACTATATATAAAATGGGACTTGTGGCCATCATAAACCAGTGTGACGTCATCGGTTGTGTACTTTTTTTTCTTGCCTTTTTACTTTTTCCCTCCCACTTCCTGTCACAGACTCTGTTTAAGAGATTTTTGAATAATGTTTCTTTTCATGGCTTTTGAACAAGATTTATTACCTCCACTACCAAAGGTGGACGGAGGACATGTTTTCACCCTTGTCTGTCTGTCTGTGAGCAGGACATCTCAAAAAGTTGTGGATGGATTCAAATGCAATTTCGTGGTCAGGTGGGTGTGTGACAAAGAAGAGTTGATTCAACTTTGGTGAAGATCTGAATCTAGATACAAGAGTTAAAAAAAGATTTTAAAGTGATTTTTCACCATTGACAGGAAGGGCCAAAAACAATATACATCATGATGTTTCAAAAAGCTAGGCCGAACTATGACAAAACTTGGTTCAGGTCCGAATTGGTTAGGTGACAAGAACAAGCCGATTCGATGTTGGTTCAGGTCCGAATCCAGATCCGGCCTATCAGTGGGATACAAAACAAACAAACAAACAAAACAATTCATCCTGGCGCAGGTGTGCGCTCCACCAAGTGTCGTTCTAGTTTTTGTACACCGCACCTTTCCTATGCCATCTCCAGGCGCTTCATATCGTCATTGCCGGGCACCGAAGGGGACTCGGCAATGACGCACGCTGAAAAGGAGTACCTTGTTTTCGCTCTGGTTGTTTGTTTGTTTGTTTGTTTGTTTGTTGTACACTGCACCTTTCCTATGCCATCTCCAGGCGCTTCATAATCGTCATTGCCGGGCACCGAAGGGGGCTCGGCAATGACGCACGCCGAAAAGGAGTACTCAGTTTTCACTCTGGTTGTTTTGTTTGTTTGTTGTACACTGCACCTTTCCTATGCAATCTCCAGGTGCTTCATAATCGTCATTGCCGGGCACCGAAGGGGGCTCGGCAATGACGCACGCTGAAAAGGAGTACTCGGTTTTCACTCTGGTTGTTTGTTTGTTTGTTTGTTGTACACTGCACCTTTCCTATGCCATCTCCAGGCACTTCATATCGTCATTGCCGGGCACCGAAAGGGGCTCGGCAATGACGCATGCTGAAAGGGAGTACACAGTTTTCACTCTGGTTGTTTGTTTGTTTGTTTGTTTGTTGTACACTGCACCTTTCCTATGCCATCTCCAGGCGCTTCATATCGTCATTGCCGGGCACCGAAGGGGGCTCGGCAATGATGCACGCTGAAAAGGAGTACTCAGTTTTCACTCTGGTTGTTTGTTTTTTGTTTGTTGTACACTGCACCTTTCCTATGGCATCTCCAGGCGCTTCAAATCGTCATTGCCGGGCACCGAAGGGGGCTCCGCAATGACGCACGCTGAAAAGGAGTACTCAGTTTTCACTCTGGTTGTTTGTTTGTTTGTTTGTTGTACACTGCACCTTTCCTATGCCATCTCCAGGTGCTTCATATCGTCATTGCCGGGCACCGAAGGGGGCTCGGCAATGACGCACGCTGAAAAGGAGTACTCCGTTTTCACTCTGGTTGTTTGTTTGTTTGTTTGTTGTACACTGCACCTTTCCTATGCCATCTCCAGGCGCTTCATATCGTCATTGCCGGGCACCGAAGGGGGCTCGGCAATGACGCACGCTGAAAAGGAGTACTCAGTTTTCACTCTGGTTGTTTGTTTGTTTGTTTGTTGTACACTGCACCTTTCCTATGCCATCTCCAGGCGCTTCATATCGTCATTGCCGGGCACCGAAGGGGGCTCGGCAATGACGCACGCTGAAAGGGAGTACTCAGTTTTCACTCTGGTTGTTTGTATTTTGTTTCTTTCTTTCTTGTTTGTCCGGGTGATATCTCAGCCATCCTTTGAGCTGGGAAGCTGAAATTTTGGCACAACAGTGAGCAAGTACTTTTTCAAAAATAGTATTTTTCGTTTTTTGATTAATCAAGTAATTGATGAGTTATTTAATTATTTTCGATTAATTAAGTACTTGTACATTTCCTTTCTCTTCTGGCCATTATCTCAGGCACCTTTTAAGATAGGAAGCTGATATTTAATATGACCAAGTGATTTGGCTGTAAAGGACATTTTTGATTTATTGATTAATCAATTAATCGTTTAATTTTTTAATTATTCGATTAATGACAAAAAAAAAAAAGTTACTGATTTAAATGAAATGGTGGTGGTTTATGTGTTCTATTAACGAATTGATTAACTATTTTATTTTTTATGATTATTATTTATTTATTTTCATTATTAATCATTGAGTTATTTTCTTTCTCATCAGGCCAATATCTCAGGCACCTTTTGAGCTAGGAAGCTGATATTTGGACATGACAGTGACCAAATGATTTTTCTGTAAAGGGTATTTTTGATTTATTGATTTATAAACTAATCGATCAATTCTTTTTTGATTAATTAATTGTTTTTTTAATTATTATTAATGACTTATTTAATTAAATTTCTAAAAGATACATCTTCGGATGAAGCACTAGTGGTTTATTTATGCCATTAGCCAATTGATTAAGAAAATATTTTATGATAATATTTTATTGATTTTAATTATACAATTAATCAATCAATTATTGTACTTGCCCCGGCAATTATACAATTAATTAATCAATCAATTATTGTACTTGCCCCGACAATGCCGCGCTGTAGGATATTTAATTATTTGGCATGGGGGCGGTGTACTTTGAATGTATCTGTACATGTTTTGATTTTTTCTCACCAAACAATTAATGTGAAAATGCGAATGTAACTTATGACATATTGGCTTTCATCCAAATACTTTACAACCCGAATCTGAATCGTTATCGTTTAATGAAGGCTCCCCATCTTACGAGGTATACCCGTCACCGTATAATAGGTGTGCATTTTAACCTGTGTTTAACGGCAGCTAACGAACGAACTGCTCATTGTCGTCTGAGACAGATTTATGACGAAGCTCAATGATCTGACACATTTAATAAGCTACAAAATACTGCAAACTTTCACGTGTGACAGCTGTTGTTATTCACGAGCGGAAAACAAATGACTACACACACCATGCTGTCCTGCTCTTGCTAAACAAATAGTGAGCTAATCAATATGCATTTCGCGCATTCTCTTCATTATGACGTCATAAACAGGTGTCGTCACAGTAACTGAGGCTTTTTCTGCAGCTCTCGTCCTCTCCATTGAATAATCAATGTGCTGTCTGCGTCGAATACATTTCGACGTACAGGGATATTATTATTTTGTACACAATCTGTGACTGATTGGTGCGGTCTTTGCTGGAAGCGCTGCTGTGCTGCAATGCAGTGCCCCCTGTTCGCAGTAAGCTGGTACTCATTTTTCCCACCTGGGGAGGATGAGAAGCTGAGTTTAACCACCTGGTGTTATTTAACGACTCGACGGGGGTTCAAACTCAAAACCCTAAGATCTCAAGTCAGGCACTTTCACCGTTAAGCCAGCACCAGGATTTACGCACTGGGGTATAAAATGGATTTTGAGTTTTGTGAGAAGTACCAACGATATTTGTGATATTTCGGATGTTTCCTATTTGGATAGAACTGACTTTTCATCGGAAGCTTTTTATTGTCCTTTCTTGTCAAGATGGCGTCGTCATCCAGAAAGTTTGGACAAGCAATCCATGTAAAGCAGGCGAGGTTGGTTGGGCACAGTATGCCCTCCATTTACCCGGTCATTAATGAGCCACCTGGGTTTTCCAAACAGTCTTACGGCAACATGGTAATTTTTTTAATGAAACTATCTCGGTTTCCATGAGGATGTAATCCCAAATTCCTCGACTAAACATGTAATGAGACCTGACTCCTCTGTCCACCTATTGGTTAAACATCATGGAACACCTTTTGTTCCATCAGTCGCTAAACCTCACGAAAAGCCATAGACCTGGGTCACAGGGTCAGGAAATGGGAACAGACCTCGTGTTTTCTTCATTTTGTGTCATTAAACCAAAGTACTTGCATATCCAATAGGGAGATATGAGATGTGGCAGGCAACCTCAGTTGTCACATAATTGTGACTCGATGTTCATCTGGACACACGAGGAGTGAAAAGAGAGCTGGCTTGCCAACCCTGTGCCTCGTTTACATCATTTCACGCTCCAATGGCCAGTGAAATCATCGCTCTGCCATGCCTCGCTTACCGGCTCCTCCGCTCATAACACTACCCCCCATTCCCAACCCCAAGCATGCTGTTCTGCACCGACAAGACAAGCGTGGCAGGCAAGGAGTGCAAGCAGCAGGTGATGGAAAGTGCTGGGTAAAAAAAAAAAAAATTCTGCTTGTTGGCAGCCAGGCCTGGTTGATCATATATGTGCCTCCGAGGACAATATAATAGGATTCCCCTTTCTTTCTCTAACTAGTACATCCGCTCACTATGGGAGCGGCAAGGGGAGTCATCTTATTATCTTTACTATTGCCAATTATTGTTACTAATACTTATGTTAGATTAGGCCATTGAAAGGATCAGACGGTGCCTCAAAATTCTAAATTCCTTTTAATAAAAGGTGTCGGGGAGGTGGAGCAGGGGAAATTGGGAGATGGAGCAGGGGGATTTGGAGAAGGGGCAATACCACAAGTCACAAGTCACAAAACCCCTTGCGAAGTAGGGATATTGTTTCGTAATATCATTATTATTGTGCTATTTTCATTAATTTTGTTATTGCTTTTGTTATTGGAAGCAGCCTGGGAAAAACGCCAAGGAAGTGGCAGGAAGGAACCACCTTTAGAGGCCATTTTTCCCTGCAGAGCAGGGGTTGGCCTTTTTTTTGAAGCAATGTTTTATGGCCGGATGCCCTTCGGGCCACCAACCCTGCTAGTCGCCTCTTTCAACACTCAGGGAATTACCAGTGAACTGGTACTCAATTTGCTGACCTCGGAAGGGTGAAAGGCTGAGTCAACCCCCCTGGCATTAATTCAGCGATCAACCGCGATTCAAACCCAGGATCCGATGATCCCAAGCCGGCACCCTAACCGCTAAGCCAACACCAGGCTCGATCCTCAGATCCCAAGCCAGCACCCCAACCACTAAGCAAACACCAGGCTCGATCCTAGGATCCCAAGCCGGCACCCCAACCGCTAAGCCAACACCAGGCTCGATCCTAGGATCCCAAGCCGGCACCCTAACCGCTAAGCCAACATCAAGCTCGATCCGAGGATCCCAGGCCGGCACCCTAACCGCTAAGCCAACACCAGGCTCGATCCTAGGATCCCAGGCCGGCACCCTGACCGCGAAGCCAAGACCAGGCTCAATCCTAGGATCCCAGGCCGGCACCCTAACCGCTAAGCCGACACCAGGCTCGTTCCTAGGATCCCAAGCTGGCACCCTAACCACTAAGCCAACACCAGGCTCGATCCTAGGATCCCAAGCCGGCACCCTAACCGCTAAGCCAACCCCAGAGGCTCGATCGTAGGATCCCAAGCCGGCATCCTAACCACGAAGCCAACACCAGGCTCGATCCTAGGATCCCAGGCCGGCACCCTAACCACTAAGCGAACACCAGGCTCGATCCTAGGATCCCAGGCCGGCACCCTAACCACTAAGCCAACACCAGGCTCGATCCTCGGATCCCAAGCCGGCACCCTAACCACTAAGCCAACATCAATCTCGATCCGAGGATCCCAAGCCGGCACCCTAACCGCTAAGCCAACATCAGGCTCGATCCTAGGATCCCAAGCCGGCACCCTAACTGCTAAGCCAACACCAGGCTCGATGCTGGGATCCCAAGCCGGCACCCTAACCGCTAAGCCAACACCAGGCTCGATCCTCGGATCCCAAGCCGGCACCCTAACCGCGAAGCCAACACCAGGCTCGATCATAGGATCCCAAGCCGGCACCCTAACCGCTAAGCCAACACCAGGCTCGATCCGGGGATCCCAAGCCGGCACCCTAACTGCTAAGCCAACAACAGGCTCGATCCTAGGATCCCAAGCCGGCACCCTAACCGCTAAGCCAACACCAGGCTCGATCCTGGGATCCCAAGCCAGCACCCTAACCGCTAAGCCAACACCAGGCTCGATCCTGGGATCCTAGGCCAGCACCCTAACCTCTAAGCCAACACCAGGCTCGATCCTGGGATCCCAAGCTGGCACCCTAACCGCTAAGCCAACACCAGGCTCGATCCTGGGATCCCATGCAGGCACCCTAACTGCGAAGCCAACACCAGGCTCGATCCTGGGATCCCAGGCCGGCACCCTAACCGCTAAGCCAACACCAGGCTCGATCCTGGGATCCCAAGCCGGCACCCTAACCGCTAAGCCATCACCAGGCTCGATCCTGGGATCTCAGGCCGGCACCCTAACCGCTAAGTCAACACCAGGCTCGATCCTAGGATCCCAAGCCGGCACCCTAACCGCAAAGCCATCACCAGGCTCGATCTTGGGATCCCAAGCTGGCACCCTAACCGCTAAGCCAACACCAGGCTCGATCCTGGGAGCCCAGGCCTGCTCCCTAACCGCTAAGCCAACACCAGGCTCGATCCTGGGATCCCAAGCCGGCACCCTAACCGCTAAGCCAACACCAGGCTCGATCCTAGGATCCCAAGCCGGCACCCTAACCGCTAAGCCAACACCAGGCTCGAACCTAGGATCCCAAGCCGGCACCCTAACCGCTAAGCCAACACCAGGCTCGATCCTCGGATCCCAAGTCGGCACCCTAACCGCTAAGCCAACACCAGGCTCGATCCTCGGATCCCAAGCCGGCACCCTAACCGCTAAGCCAATACCAGGCATTAGGAGGTAGTAGGAAGTGTCATGTTACAACCCAAGTGGGGTATATATACTCCAGTAGATCTACGTTCAGGTGCGATCGTCGACGTGATGAGCATTCATTGCCTCAGGGATGTTGGGATTTCTCCAAATTGCTGATGACTCTACTCTCTGTCGCTCCATTCCTCATCCCTCAGATCGGCAGTCTGCAGCCTCCTCATTCTCTGCAGACCTGGACAAAATCACAGACTGGTCAAACAAGTGGAACGTGTCTTTCAATCCTGACAAATCTCACACTCTCACTGTGTCTCTCCGAAAAGACCGACTGGACAACCCTCCAGTGCCGGATTAAGCCTCGGCTGGCCCGAAGGCACATTTTGAAATTTTAGAGAATGGCCTGAACAATTTAAATTAGATCTCGGGCTCATGGAAATGGACCCCAGACAAAAGATGACCTGATTCATGAACAAAATAGTTAATACAAAAAAAGACAAATATTTAATGTGAAAAGAAACTACTTTCAAACTAGTTTAGTCTATACCATTTGCAGTGTTTGAATATATGCATGACAAAACACGCACAGATTTGGCACTTTGCTTTACAGTTTACTAGACCTTAGATTGTAACCTTGCGCGCATTTACAACTGCAGACTCTTCAATTACGGAACTGAAGTTGTGAAACTGAAAACGTCAAAATAATAAAAATTGACGAAAAGTGCTTGTCCATTTTTGTGGCCCGAATTTTTGGCTGGCCCTAAGGCACGTGCCTTGTCTGCATAATGGTTAATCCGGCAATGCAACCCTCCCATCCACTTTCTGAATAATCCTCTCCAAGAAGTTCTGTCACTCAAGCTTTTGGGTCTCACTATCTGCCATGATCTTTCCTGGGAAAACCACATTTCCAAGCTGGCCTCCAAAGCCAGTCGCCGACTGGGCATCCTCCGTCGTGCGAAGTCCTTCCTTGGCACACCTGAGCTCCTCACCACATACAAGGCTTTCATCCGCAGCTCAAGGGAATACTGCTCTCCCCTCTGGGCTGGTGCTCCTGCCTCACACCTAGCTCGTCTTCACGCTGTTGAAACCAAAGCATTCAGAATCATTGGAATCTCCCGCGATGAAGCTACCTCCGAGGGCCTTTCACTCACTCACCGCAGGCAGGTTGGTGGTCTTTCCGTCTTCTACCGACTCCTCTCCGGCCTTGCTCCCCCCCCAGCTCTCTCTGGGCTTTGTCCCCCAAATATTCCTACAGGTCGCACAAGATCTGCCTGCAACCCTCTTATGGTTAAACTGCCATAAATCAAGACTCTCTGCTCACCTTCACTCCTTCATTCCTCTTTTCTCCCGCCTCTGGAACAAACTCCCTCACTCTCTTCAATCCCACTTTACCCTCCAGGTCTTTAAAACAGCTGTTCACCACCATCTCTTATCTTCCCCCATCCAAAACCTTGATCTTTTCTACCCCCGCTAATTTCACCCCAAATCCACTTTTTTGAAATACCGACTTCTTTCCTGGAAGTCCTTGGTGTCGTTGAGTTTATACTTCTCCCACCCCCCTCCCCCTTCCCATGCCTCCTCCCCCCAAGCCCTCTCCCTCCCACACATCTCCCGATGTCCCTGCTCTCAGATGTTGTGTTTGTGTGCTTCCCCTTCTCTCCCCATCTTGTCTACCGCTCCCTCTTTTTATATATTTTGTTTGTCTGTTTGATTTATTTGTGTGATAAATGCTAGCTCTTTCACGAGCCTCGATTCTGTATACAAAAAAAAAAAAATTTATTTCAATTTAGTGTTTGACTGCATTAGTGATTCATTAAAAAGGTAATCATACATATTTGTGATTTATAATATTTTTACCTCTGGTGGAGGCCGTCGCTACCATGGAAACGACACGATAAGCTATTTATACACTTTAACACGGAGTTTGTTCAAGGAAGAAACACCCCTTGGGAAGGGGGATATTATTAGTATTAATATTGTTTTGTAATGACATTAATATTATATTATTGCATTAGAATTGCTATTACTTTAGTTATTAGAAGCATCCTTAAAAAAACGCCACGATAAAGCTATCCGAACACAGATATACACCTCAACATGCAACCCCCTTAGTGTGGAAACCCCCCTTGGGGAGGGGCTGAGATTAAATTGCTGCAAACTTCATTATGTAACCCATAGTCATCCTGTCAAGTTTGGTTGAGATTGAATAAGTAACGACGGAATGTATCGCGGTCAACAAATCATCATCAGACAGACAGACAGACAGACGCCAAATTGCGTATTTTAGTGTGATTAATCAGTCGGGATGGTACAGGGTGGTAGCAGGAAGGACATTGGCGTGGCTACCTGTCCCCTCTGCGATATGGATCGTTTTTAAAAATTGACTTATTTATTTATTTTGCAAGTGTACATAAAAGAGCGAACCACAAAATATTAACTAGTGTCACCTGTAGGCCATAATGTAGGACAGGTGGATCATTTTTCTGTGCATACTAAGTTGAGGCTCGTGTAAGAGCTAACATGCAGAACATATAATAAATGGAGCGAGAGATAAGAGGGGAGAGAAACGGAAGCACAACAATAGGGAACAGGGACATCGGGAGATCTGTGAAAGGGAGAAGGTTGGGGAGGGGTGCACAGGATAAAGAAGATGAGCACTTGAAGGTGGAGGAGGTGGATTTGGGGTGTATTAACGGGGGTAGAAAAGATCAAGGTTTTGGATGGGGGAAGATAAGAGATGGTGGTGAACAGCTGTTTTGAAGATCTGGAGGGAGGAGCGGGATTGAAGAGAGTGAGGGAGTTTGTTCCAGAGGCGGGAGAAAAGAGGAATGAAAGAGTGAAGGTGAGCAGAGAGTCAGGATTTTGGCAGTTTAACCATAAGAGGGTTGCAGGCAGATCTTGTGCGACCTGTAGGAATATTTGGGGGACAGAGCCCAGAGAGAGCTGGGGGAACAAGGCCGGAGAGGAGTCAGTAGAAGACAGAAAGACCACCAACCTGTCTGCGGTGAGTGAGTGAAAGGCCGTCGGAGTTAGCTTCATCGCGGGAGATTCCAATGATTCTGAAAGCTTTGGTTTCAACAGCGTGAAGACGAGCTAGGTGTGAGGCAGGAGCACCGGCCCAGAGGGGAGAGCAGTATTCCAATGAGCTGCGGATGAAAGCCTTGTATGTGGTGAGGAGCTCAGGTGTGCCAAGGAAGGACTTCGCACGACGGATGATGCCCAGTTGGCGACTCGCTTTGGAGGCCAGCTTGGAAATGTGGTTTTCCCAGCAAAGATTATGGCAGATAGTGAGACCCAAAAGCTTGAGTGACAGAACTTCTTGTGGAGGATTATTCAGAAAGTAGATGGGAGGGTTGTCCAGTCGGTCTTTTTGGAGAGACATATTAAGAGTGTGAGGTTTGTCAGGATTGAAAGACGTGTTCCACTTTTTGACTAGTTTGTGATGTTATCCAGGTCTGCAGAGAGTGAGGAGGCTGCTGCCTGCCGATCTGAGGGATGAGATATGGAGCGGCAGATAGTGGAGTCATCAGCAAAGTGATAGAGAGGATTTTCCAGAGTCGAAGAGATCATTGATGAAGACCAGAAAAAGCACAGGGACCAGAACGCTGCCTTGGGGAACTCCAGCCTGAACAGGAAGAGGAGATGAGAGAATTCCATTTGGAGCCACACGTTGACTATGACTGGAGAGGAAGTTCGCAAGCCATGCGTGGATGTTTCCATGGATACCATAGGAGGAGAGTTTGGAGAGCAGAGTGGGGTGCCAGACCATATCGAAGGCACTTGATATGTCAAGGGAGACAGCTCTGATTTCCTGTTTGGCATTGAGGACCTCCATCCATTGTTGAGACAGCAGAAGCAGCATGTCCAGAGTTGAGTGACCAGGTCTGAATCCAAATTGATGATCGGAGATCAAGCCATTGGAGAAGAGGAAGGATTTGATATCCGAAGCAATGATGGATTCCATAACTTTGCTGATTAATTATTGGGAGCAGGCTGATTGGTCTGTAGTTGCAAGGATCTGTTGTTGCACCTTTTTTGTGTAAAGCGGTAATGTTTGCTGATTTCCAAACAGATGGCAGATGACCTTGAGCAAAAGAGAGGGTGAAAAGAACAGAGAGGGAGTGAAAGAGCAGCAGAGCAGGATTTTAGGACCCATTTTGGCTCCTGAAGATAACTAGGAGTCCAACTTGGTTTTTGTGATAGTTTTATGTTATCTTGTTATGAGAGCAAATTTATTTCTAGAAGCTTAGGATCAACATGCAATATTGCTGTGTTGAGTCAGATACTCACCTTATCAGAATGACAGCGGCTCAAACTTAAGACCCTAATATCTTGAGGCAGCAATCTTAACTGCTAAGCCAACCCCACACTACCTTACAGGAGGTTGCAAAACGTTATGAAAACCAAACATTTGGAGCCAAAATGAAATGTGGACTGAAGAGTCATTGTAATACAACTTGCCAAGAACGAGCAGCCACCATGTGGCGTTGAGTGTGCTTGCGCTCAAGGTAAAGGTACCCCAAAGAGAGATTTATGAGAGCAATTTCCATGATCCAAATTGGGAGGTCTAAACCAGCCTAAAATCTTTCAAGAACATAATGGAGAATGGGAATCATAGTGCCTGGAGGTGACCTCTGTGCTGTTAATCAAGGCATTTGGCAAGTTTCTACTTGAACAAGAATTCTAATTGCACCACGATCTGCTGTACGGTTCACACAGAGGGAGTGGAGGGAAAGGTAGATTGTGTTTTCATTCGATGGACAGTCATTGTGAACCAGGTGCAGTGCCGAGCGGCTCGTATTGCCTGGTTTTTGGCATTTTGGAGTGAGGTTATCGCCATTGTCCACCCACACCATGAAAATTTGATGTGTTTCATTTTCTCAACATCATTACGTGGTATCATGAGCTCTCGAAGACAAAAACGTCAAATTTTCATGTTTTTTTTTTAGCTCACCTGGAACAAAGTTCAGGGGAGTTTATGCGATGGCGTGTCGTCCGTCCGTCCATCAGTCCGTAAACACTTGAAACTTCTTCTCTGAAACCGCTGATGGGAATGCGACCAAATGGTATTTGTTGTGTTGTGGCTAAAGTTTGTTCACGGCATTAAAATAAAAATCTGGGTCTAAGGGGGTCTACCGGGGTTCAAAGTGGATCCAGGTTTGACCCCCCACCCCCCCCCCCCCCCCCCCCAAAATAGGAATTTGTTTTTTCTCTGAAACTACACACAATAATTCGATGAAACTTCACCACAACCTTAATCACCCATGATGTACCAAAGATTGTTCACGGCATTTTAAAAAATCTGCCCCTTTAGGGGTTTACAGGGGGGTTGCCCCCCAAAATCGGTATTTGCTCTCTTCTCAGGAACTACACATGCAATTCTGATGAAACTTGAGCACAACCTTAATCACCTGTGTTGTACCAAAGTTTGTTCCTGGCATTTAAAAAATCGGGGTCTAAGGTGATCGATGAGGGGCTTGTCCCCCAAAATAGATATTTGCTTTTTTCTCAGAACCTACACACACAATTTCGATGAAACTTCACCACAAACTTCATCATCCATGATGTTCCAATGTTTGTTCGTGGCATTGAAAAAATTGGGGTCTGAGTTGGTACACGAGGTGGGAGTGAGGGGGGGGAGGGTTGCCCCCAAAATAGGTATTTTTTTGTTTGTATAAAGTCTTATGATTATGTTAGTATGATTCTACATGCTGCCCTGTCTTCTAGCAAGCATTGAAATTAGCTTAAAATACCTTTAGTCAGTGCAGTATACTGTTTATTCTACCAGGTGCGTGCCAGGTGTATTGTCCCTATGTTTGCTGACAGCAGTGAAATGACGTTTGATGCCAGGAAATGCCAAAGGCACAGGTAGGATTAGGAAATCCTGTTTGAACAGGTAGGTTTTAATTGGATAGTGGGTGGGGGTAATATGGACCCCGGGGGAATATGGACCCCACTGAATTTCCCATGATGCACTGCATCAAGCCTCGTCTCCATATCATGGGATAAACAAGTATGGCCGACCAGCAAGTGACCAACTGCAGTTGATTCAAACTCTTTAATGATGGTAAGTGCAAACTTCCAAAAGTTTTCACCTCAAATTTTACAATTCATAAGCATACAGTACTGTGTATGTACATGTAGTCACTAGCTTGTTTGATGAGTGGTGTCCCTGGCTGAGTACATGTGAGAGCTGTCTACAGCACCACTGTGTGTAGAAAACTCCATCCCAGCCCATATGTACTGGGCATGCTAACATGATCGAGATGCATGGTGTGGGGAAAATGGACCCTTTGGTAGTGTCTAATATGGACCCATGTCCATATTCCCCGCGGTCGATGTCCATATTCCCCACACAGGAAGCTAATAGAATAAGTCCACAAAACAGCATGTTCACTGTCAAAATTTGAATCAAATACATTTTTCTGCACCGAAATATGTGACTAAGCAAAACTAGGCATGGGCCAAGTAGCCATCAAGTATCGGCTGTTTGTTAACAGCCGATAACATGTACACTTGATTCTGTATAAAAATCCGACAGTGACGATGCACTGTCGGACATTTAACTCGCCCCGAAAAACCGTTATCAACACATCCTCTCCTTATAAAAGACGTTTGATTGTGGAACATCAAGAACAAGAGAGAAGGGCATTAAAGAAAGGGCCAACACGCGAGAAGCAGAATCCTATATCCCCAACTAATTTGAAAGCGAAAAAAGGCAACAGACCACGAACAAAGCGCGGTCCTCCAGTTCGAAAGAAGGTTACCAAGTCTGCCAAGCAACACAGAAAAGGACCTGAAAACTGCATGAGTAATGTCTACTGCATATATTGCAATGAGTTATTTGTTGATCCACCTGAATTTTATTGGATCCAATGCAGTGAATGCAAGCAATGGGCCCACGACAACGAAACTGACTATGAGGGTATAGGACTATAGGTGCTTTCGTCTGTGACGAGTGTCGCTAAGGTTGTTGTTCACTGAAAAATCGGAAAGTAACATTTGTCCCAGGGAACGTTGGGACACCCACGTTGTTTGGAATATGGACACTGATGGCATATTTTTATTTGTCCCCTCAATCATATGTCTTTGATTTTATTCAACCCAAACTGCACGAGGATGTAGTCTGTCTGGTTGTCTAAATAAACCATTATTTGGAAATATTCCTTATCTATTTGTATAGTCTCTATCGGGACTTTGGCTTAGGGGGTCCATATTACCCCCACCTACCCTATAACAGTAATTTCGAAATAGGAAGATGCTGTTTGGCCTATTATATCAGTCTGTCATCATTGCATTGTCTAGGCCTACCTTGGGGGATGATGGCCGACTGGGAAGGAGATGAAATTGGTATCCTGAACTAGCATCCTATAATAACACCAGGTGGCCGGTTGACTCAGCCGGTCATCATGCCGAGGTTGGCAAAATGAGTTCCGGCTTACTGGAAACAGCAGGACAACCGTGTTCCCAGCAATGATGCACCCAACAGGCACAGGCCGCATACGAAATAATAATAATAAACCTCCTTTAACCCTTAGATGCAGGCGTCAAAAATCCTACAAAAACGCAGCCATCAGGCCTCGGAGGCCCAACGGATGTATTCGTGTAACGTTTTTTAAATTTTCTTATTTTTATAGATTTTCTTTCTTTCATATTCTTTTTCAATCCAAGTGGATGCTCATGGATGTGCATTTGCTCAGAAAATGTGAATCATTGATCCTATTAGTTGGAAGAATCCCATACAAGTAATGAATGTGCAGTATTTGTTTCTTTTTTTCCAAAAAAAAAATTTGTTCTTGGTTTTTCAACTTTTTTTCTCTAAAACGTTGAGGCTCATGGAGGAGTATTTGCTCAAAAAATATGATTCACTAATCCTTTTATTTAGAATGTATATGTCCACAAATGTCAAAAATCCTATACCTATGCAGCCATTGGGCCTCGGAGGCCCCACGAATGTATTCGTGTAAAGTTTTTTAATTTTCATATTTTTGTCACTGAATTATTTGTAACTAAGTTATAGGAGCATATAATGAGGCTCCTATCAAGAAAATAATGATATAACATAGTAGTACAAAACATTTATGTGGGGCCTTGAAGGCCCCCGGCCTGCATTCGTGTCGGATTTTCGGGTTATAAGTGGAGAATGAAGATTTTCCCACGAGCCTGAATGAAATTTTTATTTATTATGTCACTGAATTTTGTGTAACAACATGAAAGTCGGTGAAAATGAGGCTCATTCCAAAAAAAAATTGTACAGCATAGTTTTTACAACAAAAAAAACCTTGTGGGCCTCCTAGGCCCAATCACTGCATCCAAGGGTTAAAAACGTAGTGTGTGGCCTTGTTGAGCCCACAAGAACTTTGTCTAGTCTAGAGAGAGAAGCGCAACCCTTGAAATAATGACGTCACATAAGGAGAGCTCGATTGATCAATCGTTGAATGAACATCATATTTTTGAAATGGCCGAGAAAGTAAAATTTGAGGCAAATATGAAATCTTTTTTATAAATCTCAAGATATTTGGATTTGGAAAGAGTGCAGCACGAAAAGCTTCGGTGTTATTGTCATTATGTCGTGTTTGTTTTCCTGTATATTAACATTTGTAATTTGTTCAGGGTGTCCTCGATACCTCACATTGATGATCACCTTACCTGTGAAACACCTGCGTGACGATTTATAGCTGGGCCGGGATTCAAACCCAGGCTAGACAACTTAGACAGCTTAAACCCAGGGTTGTCTGCCAAAATCCCTGATAGTCAGGTGACGAATTGAACCCAGATTAGACGGTTTAAAGGTAGGTAGGGCCGACACTGCATTTAAGCTATCCTTGTCATTCCAGGTTTTGATGGATTAGGTTAATTTATTGTGGACATGACAAGCCAAAGACTCCCCTCCTGTCTATGTTTCGTGTACAGTCGACATCCTAGTATAATATTATACAATGACCACCATATCTTTCTGTTTGTACATCGCAGGTTTTTCAGTTATCATATAATCTAGGATGATTTATTACCTTGACATTACACCTTGCTGTGACCGTATATACAGACTTGGCATTTAATATGGAATATTTTTTTTTCTTGACTTGGGTTTACTTTCTGAACTCAGTATATCAATCTGGTGAGTTTCTTTTATGCTTCGGTGATTTCTTTGTTAGAAGAACCATGTCACTGATTGTCTGTCCCAGCAAGAAGTCAATGACAGGATTATATCACAGGTGGCGTGCCAAAAAGTACGGACAGGTACATTTGATGATTGGCTTCACAATCGGGTATATCAGGGTTGTTGCGTTCTGTATTAGTGGAAAACAACTGCTGCACGTCTACAAAAGTTATTGCCGCTTCCTCTGGAGATGGTCCGGCAACTCAACAATGCTGTTTGTCATTGAGTGGTGGGTTTACGAAATTCCGGCATGAAACAGTGTGCCATTGCTCGGCAGTATGGCATCACTCATGGTCAGGTGTCAAAGATCCTGAAACGAAATGGTCAGAGGGGTGTCCCTACTCCAATACCGAGGCCAGGACATCCCCGCAGAACCACAAGGGGGGATGATCGCCAGCTGCACCGGTTAGTCCGCAATGGCCGTACCAAGTCAGCTAATTGGCATAGGGCTGAGTGGCAGCAACTGACAAATGTGCCTGTATCCAGAAGGCTAGTCAACCAACGACTGGTTCAAGCAGGCTATCGTGCCAGGCATCCCCTGAGAAAGCCACGCCTGACCAGACAACACCACCAGCGCCGATTGCAGTGGGCCAGAGAGCACCGTCAATGGCAGCCAGGACACTGGAATCACGTGATCTTCATTGGCGAGTCTAGATTTCTGGTCGATCGTCAAGATGGCCGCGTCTGAGTGCGCAGACAAGTGCATGAAGCCTACAATGAAGATTGTATAGTGCCAAGAGTCCAAGCTGGAGGTGGTGGGGTGACCGTTTGGGCTGCTTTTCATGCAGGGGGCAAAACTGACCTGGTTGTTCTGAATGGAAACCTGAACCAGTTCAAGTACAGGGCCATTCCGGAAGAAACATTGCTTCCATTTGCTCATGCGGCGTTTTGAGGAAACTTTGTCTTCCAAGATGACAATGCACGGCCTCATTATGCTCACATGATCCAACACTTTCTTGCTGACCGTGGTGCAGAGCATATGGAGTGACCTGCCATGTCCCCGGATATGAATCCGATAGAGAACTTGTGGGCAGAATTAACGTATCAAATCGACCACTTGGACCAGCAGCCGCCTCGGTGCGTGAATTGCAGCAGGCTATTGTCACTGCATGGCAAGCGATTCCTGTCCAAACCTTGGCAAATCGCGTGAACAGCATGCCTCAACGTGTACGTGCTCTCCTGAATGCTCGTGGGGGTTACACGAAGTACTGAACTGTAATTTTACAGTCCGTAATCCCAGTCGTAATTTAACTTTTGTTTTTGTTTAAAAATTTTTTGGCTAATGTGCAAAATAAAGAGATACTTCTGGAAAACGTACAGAGGTTTAACACAGTACTGTCCATGAATTGAGTTCGATATCAGTTTACATCAATTTCAAGGATCAATTTATTTGCTTTGGAAATGTCAAATGTGGTTTTTGTTTCTTTTAAAGGTCACATTTACAAAATCTAGAATAATTTCTACATAATTCGAATGAACTTTTGGTTCCAAGTCATCTTGAAAAGTAAGTTCACCCCCACAAAAAAATATTCCATATTAAATGCCAAGTCTGTATGTTCCCGAATTTCAGAAGCATTTTTCCCCCAACGACCTACACTCTGCCTTTTTATAGGGGTATGTGGTACCCATGGGAGGTGAACTGCACCTCATATGGTTATGTGGTACCCATGGGAGGTGAACTGCACCTCATATCTGTATGTGGTACCCATGGGAGGTGGACTGCACCTCATATCTGTATATGGTACCCATGGGATGTGGACTGCACCTCATATCTGTATGTGGTACCCATGGGATGTGGACTGCACCTCATATCTGTATGTGGTACCCATGGGATGTGGACTGCACCTCATATCTGAATGTGGTATTGTGGTACCCAAGGGATGTGGACTGCACTTCATATCTGTATGTGGTACCCATGGGGTGTGGACTGCACCTCATATCTGTATGTGGTACCCATGGGATGTGGACTGCGCCTCATATTTGCATGTGGTACCCATGGGATGTGGACTGCACTTCATATCTGTATGTGGTACCCATGGGATGTGGACTGCACCTCATATAGGTATGTGGTACCCATGGGATGTGGACTGCACCTCATATGGGGATGCAGTACCCATGGGATGTGGACTGCACCTCATATGGGTATGTGGTACCCATGTGATGTGGACTGCACTTAATATGGGTTGGTGGTACCCATGTGATGTGGAGGACACCTCATATGCGTATGTGGTACCCATGGGATGTGGACTGCAACTAAAAATAGGTATGAGTTACCCATTTGATGTGGACTGCACATAATAATAGGTATGCAGTCCCCAAGGGATGTGGACTATTTCCCCCAACGACCTGCACTCGGCCTCCTCATATTGGTATGCGGTACCCATCGGATGTGGACTGCACCTAATAATAGGTATGCAGTACCCATCGGATGTGGACTGCACCTAATAATAGGTATGCCATACCCATCGGATGTGGACTGCACCTAATAATAGGTATGCAGTACCCATCGGATGTGGACTGCACCTAATAATAGGTATGCAGTACCCATCGGATGTGAACTGCACCTAATAATAGGTATGCAGTACCATCGGATGTGGAGTGCACCTAATAATAGGTATGCAGTACCATCGGATGTGGACTGCACCTAATAATAGGTATGCAGTACCATCGGATGTGGACTGCACCTAATAATAGGTATGTAGTACCCATCGGATGTGGACTGCACCTAACAATAGGTATGCAGTACCCATGGGATGTGGACTGCACCTAATAATAGGTATGCAGTACCCATGGGAAGTGGACTGCACCTAATAATAGGTATGCAGTACCCATCGGATGTGGACTGCACCTAATAATAGGTATGCAGTACCCATCGGATGTGGACTGCACCTAATAATAGGTATGCGGTACCACCGGATGTGGACTGCACCTAATAATAGGTATGCAGTACCATCGGATGTGGACTGCACCTAATAATAGGTATGCAGTACCATCGGATGTGGACTGCACCTAATAATAGGTATGTAGTACCCATCGGATGTGGACTGCACCTAATAATAGGTATGCAGTACCCATGGGATGTGGACTGCACCTAATAATAGGTATGCAGTACCCATGGGAAGTGGACTGCACCTAATAATAGGTGTGCAGTACCCATCGGATGTGGACTGCACCTAATAATAGGTATGCGGTACCCATCGGATGTGGACTGCACCTAATAATAGGTATGCGGTACCCATCGGATGTGGATTGCACCTAATAATAGGTATGCAGTACCCAACGGATGTGGACTGCACCTAATAATAGGTATGCGGTACCCATCGGATGTGGACTGCACCTAATAATAGGTATGCAGTACCCTTCGGATGTGGACTGCACCTAATAATAGGTATGTAGTAATCATCGGATGTGGACTGCACCTAATAATAGGTATGCAGTACCCATGGGATGTGGACTGCACCTAATAATAGGTATGCAGTACCCATGGGAAGTGGACTGCACCTAATAATAGGTATGCAGTACCCATGGGATGTGGATTGCACCTAATAATAGGTATGCAGTACCCATCGGATGTGGACTGCACCTAATAATAGGTATGCGGTACCCATCGGATGTGGATTGCACCTAATAATAGGTATGCAGTACCCAACGGATGTGGACTGCACCTAATAATAGGTATGCGGTATCCATCAGATGTGGACTGCACCTAATAATAGGTATGTAGTAACCATCGGATGTGGACTGCACCTAATAATAGGTATGCAGTACCATCGGATGTGGACTGCACCTAATAATAGGTATGCAGTACCCATGGGATGTGGACTGCACCTAATAATAGGTATGCAGTACCATCGGATGTGGACTGCACCTAATAATAGGTATGCAGTACCATCGGATGTGGACTGCACCTAATAATAGGTATGCAGTACCCATGGGATGTGGACTGCACCTAATAATAGGTATGCAGTACCCTTCGGATGTGGACTGCACCTAATAATAGGTATGTAGTAACCATCGGATGTGGACTGCACCTAATAATAGGTATGCAGTACCATCGGATGTGGACTGCACCTAATAATAGGTATGCAGTACCATCGGATGTGGACTGCACCTAATAAAAGGTATGCAGTACCATCGGAGGTGGACTGCACCTAATAATAGGTATGCAGTACCATCGGAGGTGGACTGCACCTAATAATAGGTATGTAGTACCCATCGGATGTGGACTGCACATAATAATAGGTATGCAGTACCCATGGGATGTGGACTGCATCTAATAATAGGTATGCAGTACCCATCGGATGTGGACTGCACCTAATAATAGGTATGCGGTACCCATCGGATGTGGACTGCACCTAATAATAGGTATGCGGTACCCATCGGATGTGGATTGCACCTAATAATAGGTATGCAGTACCCATCGGATGTGGACTGCACCTAATAATAGGTATGCAGTTCCATCGGATGTGGACTGCACCTAATAATAGGTATGTAGTACCCATCGGATGTGGACTGCAACTAATAAAAGGTATGCAGTCCCCATCGGATGTGGACTGCAACTAATAATAGGTATGCAGTACCCATGGGATGTGGACTGCACATAATAATAGGTATGCAGTACCCATGGGATGTGGACTGCACCTAATAATAGGTATGCGGTACCCATCGGATGTGGATTGCACCTAATAATAGGTATGCAGTACCCATCGGATGTGGACTGCACCTAATAACAGGTATGCAGTACCCATCGGATGTGGACTGCACCTAATAATAGGTATGCGGTACCCATCGGATGTGGATTGCACCTAATAATAGGTATGCAGTACCCATCGGATGTGGACTGCACCTAATAATGGGTATGCAGTACCCTTCGGATGTGGACTGCACCTAGTAATAGGTATGCAGTACCCATCGGATGTGGACTGCACCTAGTAATAGGTATGCAGTACCCATCGGATGTGGACTGCACCTAGTAATAGGTATGCAGTACCCATCGGATGTGGATTGCACCTAATAATAGGTATGCAGTACCCATCGGATGTGGACTGCACCTAATAATGGGTATGCGGTACCCATCGGATGTGGACTGCACTTAATTAATGGGTATGCAGTACCCTTCGGATGTGGACTGCACCTAGTAATAGGTATGCAGTACCCATCGGATGTGGACTGCACCTAGTAATAGGTATGCAGTACCCATCGGATGTGGACTGCACCTAGTAATAGGTATGCAGTACCCATCGGATATGGACTGCAATCCTCCTCTGTCAGTATTGACGAAAATGTCCATTGTTGAGCTTTCTTTCTCTGCACTTTCTGCACAAGATAATAATTTGAAGATTCCTTCTGAACACAAAAAGAAACAATTACAAACGAGTCAGCGCTGCCAGGATGGACGTATCAGGGATTATAAGTCGAGGCTTGTAAAGACTTGTAATGATGACAAATAATCCCACGAGGCCATGAGTGACTCCACTTTCATAACGACCGACTCACATTGGCTTAAATTGGGTTTGTCCATCATTTTGACAAATACAGACATCAAACATCTTCGCAGAGAGCGAAATATGCTGTTTTCGGTTCTTTTCTGTGAGTCTTTTTTTTCCTGAATATGGAACAGCAGATTGTATAATAGTGTTGGTGCGTTTCATCACTATCATCCATTAACGGGGATTCCTGCTGTTTGTAGTCATGTGGTGTTGTTGAGGGTGACAGCATGCAATGGTGGGGGCTCTGGAAGGGCGGAATGACAGGAGGTTAAGCTGAAGTCATTGACAATGCAATGATGTAGATGAAAACATTGAGAGAATAAAAAATGGTCGGATGAAAAGGATCCATTTGGTGAGGGAAAGAAGCCACAGGGGACGGGAGGGTGGTGGAGTTAGGGGGTGGTGAGTGCAGGTAGATCCAATGTAATTACGTCATGTCACTGGGATGCTTGGAACATAGGCTCAGGTCACTGGGATGCTTGGGACTTAGCTTCATATCACTGGGATGCTTGGGACTTAGCTTCATATCACTGGGATGCTTGGGACTTAGCTTCATATCACTGGGATGCTTGGGACTTAGCTTCATATCACTGGGATGCTTGGGACTTAGCTTCATATCACTGGGATGCTTGGGACTTAGCTTCATATCACTGGGATGCTTGGGACTTAGCTTCATATCACTGGGATGCTTGGGACTTAGCTTCATATCACTGGGATGCTTGGGACCTAGCTCATATTACTGGGATGCTTGGAACATAGCCTCAGGTCACTGGGATGCTTGGAACATAGCCTCAGGTCACTGGGATGCTTGGGACATAGCCTCATGTCACTGGGATGCTTGGGACTTAGCTTCATGTCACTGGGATGCTTGGGACTTAGCTTCATATTACTGGGATGCTTGGAACATAGCCTCAGGTCACTGGGATGCTTGGAACATAGCCTCATGTCACTGGGATGCTTGGGACATAGCGTCATATCACTGGGATGCTTGGAACATAGCCTCAGGTCACTGGGATGCTTGGAACATAGCCTCATGTCACTGGGATGCTTGGGACTTAGCTTCATGTCACTGGGATGCTTGGAACATAGCCTCAGATCACTGGGATGCTTGGGACATAGCCTCATGTCACTGGGATGCTTGGGACATAGCGTCATATCACTGGGATGCTTGGAACATAGCCTCAGGTCACTGGGATGCTTGGAACATAGCCTCATGTCACTGGGATGCTTGGGACTTAGCTTCATGTCACTGGGATGCTTGGAACATAGCCTCATATCACTGGGATGCTTGGGACATAGCCTCATGTCACTGGGATGCTTGGGACGTAGCTTCATATCACTGGGATGCTTGGGAGATAACCTCATGTCACTGGGATGCTTGGGACATAGCCTCATGTCACTGGGATACTTGGGAGATAACCTCATATTACTGGGATGCTTGGGACTTAGCTTCATATCACTGGGATGCTTGGGACTTAGCTTCATGTCACTGGGATGCTTGGAACATAGCCTCAGATCACTGGGATGCTTGGGACTTAGCTTCATATCACTGGGATGCTTGGGACATAGCCTCATGTCACTGGGATGCTTGGGACGTAGCTTCATATCACTGGGATGCTTGGGAGATAACCTCATGTCACTGGGATGCTTGGGACATAGCCTCATGTCACTGGGATACTTGGGAGATAACCTCATATTACTGGGATGCTTGGGACTTAGCTTCATGTCACTGGGATGCTTGGGACTTAGCTTCATATTACTGGGATGCTTGGAACATAGCCTCAGGTCACTGGGATGCTTGGGACATAGCTTCATATTACTGGGATGCTTGGGACTTAGCTTCATGTCACTGGGATGCTTGGGACCTAGCTCATATTACTGGGATGCTTGGAACATAGCCTCAGGTCACTGGGATGCTTGGAACATAGCCTCATGTCACTGGGATGCTTGGGACATAGCGTCATATCACTGGGATGCTTGGAACATAGCCTCAGGTCACTGGGATGCTTGGAACATAGCCTCATGTCACTGGGATGCTTGGAACATAGCCTCATGTCACTGGGATGCTTGGAACATAGCCTCAGATCACTGGGATGCTTGGGACTTAGCTTCATATCACTGGGATGCTTGGGACATAGCCTCATGTCACTGGGATGCTTGGGACTTAGCTTCATATCACTGGGATGCTTGGGACTTAGCTTCATATCACTGGGATGCTTGGAACATAGCCTCAGGTCACTGGGATGCTTGGAACATAGCCTCAGGTCACTGGGATGCTTGGAACATAGCCTCAGGTCACTGGGATGCTTGGAACATAGCCTCATGTCACTGGGATGCTTGGAACATAGCCTCATGTCACTGGGATGCTTGGAACATAGCCTCAGATCACTGGGATGCTTGGGACTTAGCTTCATGTCACTGGGATACTTGGGACATAGCCTCATGTCACTGGGATGCTTGGGACGTAGCTTCATATCACTGGGATGCTTGGGAGATAACCTCATGTCACTGGGATGCTTGGGACATAGCCTCATGTCACTGGGATACTTGGGAGATAACCTCATGTCACTGGGATGCTTGGAACATAGCCTCATGTAACTTGGATGCTTGGAACATAGCCTCATGTCGTTGGGATGCTTGGAACATAGCCTCATGTAACTTTGATGCTTGGAACATAGCCTCATGTCGTTGGGATGCTTGGAACATAGCCTCATGTAACTTGGATGCTTGGAACATAGCCTCATGTCATTGGGATGCTTGGAACATAGCTTCACGTATATATAAAGTATCGTCTACATATTGGAAGAAGACTCTATAAATGTTAGTGTCGTGCACATCTAAAGGGGTCTAACGGGTCTTCAGGTCAAAGCTGTCTAAAGGGTCTATATAAGGGTCTTTAGGAGTCAAAAATCTAAAGGGTGTTTCCAATAGTATTTGGGGTCTAAAGGGGTCTAATGGGTCTAAATATCGAAGGGTTAAGTGGACTAAAGGGTGTAAATGTTTTCAGCAATATAAAGGGTTTTAAAAGGTCTAAAGGGGTTTAAAAGTTATGCTTCAACACAGGTCTAAAGGGTCTAATGGGGTCTAATTATGGGGTCTAATTATGGGGTCTAAAGGGTCTAATTAATGGGGTCTTAGGGTTTTAAAGGGCCTGATAGGGTCTAATAGGATTAGCGATGATGAGGGATGTGGGTGGGTCTTTGTTTTTCATTTGTAGGTTGACTCCTTGGCGTTTTCGCGTGGTACGTGCTTGATAGTCTCTGGTACACGTTTCTGTCTATGCTGTCACTGATGACTCGACAATAAGCAATGAAACCAGTCGGGCAGCTGAGGGTGTCTAACATTGGGTTTGTCTTGTGTGTATTATGTGCAAATGTCATTACAGCTGTGGAGGGACTTTTGGAAGAGTTTGAAACAGGAAAGGGCTTACCTTGCGTCAACTTCATGGTTGCATTTATGCAGCTTTCTTTGGCTGGAAGAGCATGGGAGGAATCGATTTATTTATTTAATCCTAGTCCTAGCCAAATGGGGTATTCCCTCCATTCACATGTGAGAGATGTGGGTAGGTCTTTGTGTTTTTATTTGTAGGTTGACTGCTCGACGTTTTCGTGCGGTACATACTTGGGAGCCAAGATAGTACGAGTTTCTGTCTGCGCTGTCGCTACAAATCAAGGCCGATGTGATGCATGCTGCATCGAAATAGAAGCTTCATTTTGAAAAAATTAATGTTTTCACCATTTTTTTTTGTTTCGTTTTTGAGTTTTTTTCGGGGTTATCCATGGTAACCATTAAATGGTAAACTAGCACAGAAAGTGTATCATTTACTCAAAAAGGCATCACTAATAATAAATATATAAATTATGTTTTGAAATAATCCATGTGTTGTGTTTTATTACACAATCCCAAAGGTCTTTAAGGGTTTATTTCCCTTGGGTGAGGATGAGGGTTAATCCTGCACATACGTCACTGTAAACCTTATATTTATTTATTTATTTATTTCCTTTTGGAGGCTCTGTGTGGCACTAATTTCTAATACGTAATATTTCTGTTACCATGCAAAGTTACCATGAGGGCATTGAAAATTCACCACCATGTGTGGACGAACTGGCATCATCTGTGAACCAAACTTTGTGGGCAGGGTTAATAATGAGACCGCTGGCTTTACACCACCAATCTAACAACATCGTAATTCTATTGAGATTGACTTGTTTCTCAAGAAGCTTATACCTTGTCTCCATTACCGGGTTGGAGGGGTTTACGCTGGTTCTGGTATTTATGTTCAATCCAACTGGTAGGCCTCAATTATCACTTGTTGGAACCCAATATGAGTCATCGGGCTATTTTCATGGGCAGGTCCTATACAGGTGCATTGTGCAAACCCCGAATCACGGCCAGGAGGCTTTCGGGCCGGACTCTCACTTTATAGAGTATGTACATGGGTCGAACAACAAAAATGGCGGTAATAGATAACTATTCAATAACACTACATATGTTTTTACGAACCAACAATCAACCTAGTATGTTAATGGATGACCATTCAATACCCTACATATGTTTTTAATAACCAACAATCTACCATATATGTTACTAGATAACTATTCAATTAACCTATATGTGTTTTTAATAACCAACAATCTACCTCTTATGTTACTAGATAACTATTCAATACCCTACATATGTTTTTAACAACCAATAATCTACCATATACATATATAATAGATAACTATTCAATTACCCTACAAGTTTTTTTAAATAACCAACAATCTAACATATACGTTACTAGGTAACTATCCAATTACCCTCCATATGTTTTTAATAACCAACAATCCACCTTATACAATGAATGAATGATCGTTTTGAGGCCATTACGCTACTAGATAATCCACCTTATACGTTACTAGATAACTATTCAATTACCCTTCATAAGTTTTTACTGACCAACAATCCACCTTACACATTACTAGATAACTATTCAATTACCCTACATATGTTTTTAATAACCAAGAATCCACCTCTTATGTTACTAGATAACTATTCAATACCTTACATATGTTTTTAATAACCAATAATCTACCACATACATTAATAGATAACTATTCAATTACCCTACAGGTTTTTTTTAATAACCAACAATCTACCATATACATAACTAGATAACTATTCAATTACCCTACATATATTTTTAAAAACCAACAATCTACCTCTCATGTTATTAGATAACTATTCAATACCTTACATATGTTTTTAATAAACAATAATCTACCATATACGTTAATAGATAACGATTCAATTACCCTACATATGTTTTTACTGACCAACAATCCACCTTATATGTTACTAGATAACTATTCAATTACCCTACATATGTTTTTAATAACCAACAATCCACCTTATACGTTACTAGATAATTATTCAATTACACTACATATGTTTTTAATAACCAACAATCCACCTTATACATTAATAGATAACTATTCAATTACCCTACATATGTTTTTAATAACCAACAATCTACCTTATAAGTTACAAGATAACTATTCAATACCCTACATATGTTTTTAATAACCAACCATCTACCATATACATTAATAGATAACTATTCAATTACCCTGCATATATATTTAATAACCAACAATCTACCATATACATTAATAGATAACTATTCAATTACCTTACATATGTTTTTAATAACCAACAATCTACCATATACATTAATAGATAACTATTCAATTACCTTACATATGTTTTTAATAACCAACAATCTACCTTATAAGTTACAAGATAACTATTCAATACCCTACATATGTTTTTAATAACCAATAATCTACCATATACATTAATAGATAACTATTTAATTAGCCTACAAGTTTTTTTTAATAACCAACAATCTACCATTTTCATTAATAGATAACTAATCAATTACCCTACATATGTTTTTCATAACCAACCATCTACCAAATACATTAATAGATAACTATTCAATTACCCTGCATATATATTTAATAACCAACAATCTACCATATACATTAATAGATAACTATTCAATTACCTTACATATGTTTTTAATAACCAACAATCTACCATATACATTAATAGATAACTATTCAATTACCTTGCATATGTTTTTAATAACCAACAATCTACCTTATAAGTTACAAGATAACTATTCAATACCCTACATATGTTTTTAATAACCAATAATCTACCATATACATTAATAGATAACTATTCAATTACCCTACAAGTTTTTTTTAATAACCAACAATCTACCATATACATTAATAGATAACTATTCAATACCCTACATATGTTTTTAATAACCAACCATCTACCATATACATTAATAGATAACTATTCAATTACCCTACATATGTTTTTAATAACCAACAATCTACCATATACATTAATAGATAACGATTCAATTACCTTACATATGTTTTTAATAACCAACAATCTACCATATAAGTTACAAGATAACTATTCAATACCCTACATATGTTTTTAATAACCAACCATCTACCATATACATTAATAGATAACTATTCAATTACCCGACAAGTTTTTTTAAATAACCAACAATCTACCATATACATTAATAGATAACTATTCAATTACCCTACATATGTTTTTAATAACCAACAATCTACCATATAAGTTACAAGATAACTATTCAATACCCAACATATGTTTTTAATAACCAACCATCGACCATATACATTAATAGATAACTATTCAATTACCCTACATATGTTTTTAATAATCAACAATCTACCTTATA